>NC_058082.1:6756265-6921251 GCF_014858855.1 Bufo gargarizans
TTCCACTATGTAGGCCCCACAAAGGTTTTTGGAAATTTTCTTAAAAATTGTAAGAATTGCTTCTAAACTTCTAAGCCTTCTAACGTCCTAAAAAAATAAAATGACATTTCAAAAATGATGCCAACAGAAAGTAGACATATGGGGAATGTTAAGTAATACATATTTTATTAGGTATGACTTTCTGTTTTAGAAGCAGAGAAATAGAAATTTGGAAAATTGTGAATTTTAAAACATTTTTGGTAAATTTGGGATTTTTTCATAAATAAAGGTGAAATATATTGACTCAAATATATGACTATCATGAAGTACACTGTGTCACGAGAAAACAATCTCAGAATGGCCTGGATAAGTAAAAGTGTTCCAAAGCTATTACCACATAAAGTGACGCATGTCAGATTTGTAAATTTTGACCTGGACACTGGGGCATCAATGACCCATGGTCATGAAAGGGTTAAGCATGCATGGGATAGGCATAAGGCCATCCTTCATATAAGATAGGGCCAGGGGCTATCCATAGTATTCAGTATATTGGGCAGACTAGATGGGCCAAATGGTTCTTATCTGCCGACACATTCTAGGTTTCTATGTTTCAATATAGCCCTCATATAGGCCTTGAAGGTATCCCATACCATTTGAATTTTAGTTGACCCATAATTAGTGACCCAAAATTGGTTTATTTCCTTTTGTATTATTTCATGATTCTTTAAGTAGACGCTGTAGGCCTAACACACACGCTTGCAGAAAACTAACTGCTATTATATTACAGTCAATATTGTGGGGTTTTTTTTAAATGTAAGCTACTGTGACACCAGATATGAGTGGTGGCCCTGGGCAAGTGGGCACAGTATACGCTGTGAGCCTGACACACGCTGACAAGGTCAAAGTTTACTCAATGATTATGTATAGGGGGCGGACCGAACATCGCATATGTTCGCCCGCCACGGCGAACAAGCGATGTTCGCTGGGAACTGTTCGCTGGCGAATAGTTTGGGACATCTCTAATGATGTAGTGGGAAGCGGGAAAACAATTCCAAATGGGGTGAAATAGCAAAAAAAAAAAAAGCATGTCCACCACAGTTTTAAGTTTTTTATTTACACCGTTCAATGTATGATAAAACTGACTGGTTACTTTTATTCTACACGTCAGTACGAATCCGGCGAGCAGGCGCCATCTTTAAAAGACTTACATGGTAACCGTCACCATGGCCCTCACATCAGCCACACAGCTGCTCCATCATTTGCTAGATGTATGTAATGTGTATGATGGAGCTGTATGTTCTGTGACTGGATACAATGTAAGTGTAGAGGATAGTTATAGTATACATTTCACACGCCCTCTGGGTGTTCCTCTCTGTGTTAGTGGCCCATAGCAGCCACTTCCCCTGCGTACATAATTGTAATGCCCCCGACTACATGCTATAAATGGTTTCTTAACCACTTCACTTCCGGGCCATTTCCCCCTTCCGGACAGAGACTAATTTTGCAAATCTGACATGTGTCGCCATTCTGAGATTGTTTTCTCGTGACACATTGTACTTCATGACAGTGGTAAATTTGATCAGGTGATAGTCAGCCGGCACTCCGTTCAAGAAGCGTGGTGCACGAGTCCGAGACAAAGATCCCGCTAGTATAGGCAAAAAAGGGGACCGGCACTCACTTGGTCTTCTGCTAAATTCAATCTCTTTATTCGTCACATATAGAGTATTCTGTGACGCACGTTTCGGCTCCAAGAAGCAGCCCAACTGCAGCAGCATCAATCAAAATAGTAATAATGGAAGATCATGCGAAATCAAAGAATTTCGCATGATCTTCCATTATTACTATTTTGATTGATGCTGCTGCAGTTGGGCTGCTTCTCACGTGTTTCTGATTTTGTTTCATTTTGTTTGTTTGATTGATCACTATGGCTACCTGATGTCATTTCCGCCTAGGCGGTCTATTTAAACCGTGTACATTGTTTCATTATGTATACTATACTTGTATCTGTTTGAGAAAGGCTCGTATTGGAGCCGAAACGCGTGTCACAGAATACTCTATATGTGACGAATAAAGAGATTGAATTTAGCAGAAGACCAAGTGAGTGCCGGTCCCCTTTTTTGCCTATACTAGTGGTAAATTTGAGTCGATATACCATTTATTTATAAAAAGATCAAAATTTGCCAACATTTTTTTTTTTTTTCTCAATTTCAATTTCTCTGCTTTTAAAACAGAAATACAAAAGTGATACCTCAAAATATTTATTACTCAACATTCCCCATATGTCTACTTTATGTCGGCCTTCATATGCAATTCAGCCATATAACATTTTGAACATTTGTTAGATGAGAAGGATACTACTCGCGCTTCAGAAGACCTCTTGGTCCTTTCTTTACTTTATTTTTCACAAATAAAAAGTGTTGCACGGCTCTCAGGCCACTTGTTCAGAGTTTGCCGAGTTGTAAACCACATTCAAGCGCGACGTTTCGGGGGTCTCGCCCCATTACTCATGCGTGAAGATCAGGTGTAACCAACAGCCTTAGTCTAAGGCATGGGCCTAGTCTGTCTCGACTCTCAGATCGTGTCTAAAAACATTAATTTGGTTACTAATTGACATTTCACAAAAATACTTTAAAATTACAAATGTCATTCAACCATTTTGGTTTTAATGTTTCCATTTTTGTAATTCACCTAGTTTCATGTTGCAGCAATTTGTTCTTGTTGTTTTCTGGAGTAAATCCTGGTTTATTATATTCTAGTATTACCCATTTTATTTCATTCCATTTAGGTTTCCTTTCGTAACAGTGTTGCAACAATGTAGTTTCTTGGTATTTATTTTTTTCCTCTTTTTTTGCTATCAGTAGACTCTACATATCTTTTATGTTGGATTTATGTTCTATGAGCCTTGTACGTATTTCTCTTTTAGTTTGTCCTATATACCACATGCTGCAAGGGCATCTCAGACCGTAGACAACATTTATGGTCATACATGTAGTTAGAGTTGAGCGAACACCTGGATGTTCGGGTTCGGGATGTTCGGCCGAACATCCCGGAAATGTCAATGGGGACCCGAACTTTTCGGCACTAAAAAGGCTGTAAAACAGCCCAGGAAAGGGCTAGAGGGCTGCAAAAGGCAGCAACATGTAGGTAAATCCCCTGCAAACAAATGTGGATAGGGAAATTAATTAAAATAAAAATAAAATAAATAAAAATTAACCAATATCAATTGGGGAGAGGTCCCATAGCAGAGAATCTGGCTTCACGTCACCCACCACTGGAACAGTCCATTGTCAGATATTTAGGCCCAGCACCCAGGCAGAGGAGAGAGGTCCCGTAACAGAGAATCTGGCTTCATGTCAGCAGAGAATCAGTCTTCATATCATAGCAGAGAATCAGGCTTCACGTCAGCCACCACTGCAACAGTCCATTGGCATATATTTAGGCCCAGGCACCCAGGCAGAGGAGAGAGGTCCCGTAACAGAGGATCTGGCTTCATGTCAGCAGAGAATCAGTCTGCATGTCATAGCAGAGAATGAGGCTTCACGTCAGCCACCACTGCAACAGTCCATTGTCAGATATTTAGGCCCAGGCACCCAGGCAGAGGAGAGAGGTCCCGTAACAGAGGATCTGGCTTCATGTCAGCAGAGAATTAGTCTGCATGTCATAGCAGAGAATCAGGCTTCACGTCACCCAACATTGGAACAGTCCATTGGCATATATTTAGGCCCAGCACCCAGGCAGAGGAGAGAGGTCCCGTAACAGAGAATCTGTCTTCATGTCAGCCGAGAATCAGTCTGCATGTCATAGCAGAGAATGAGGCTTCACGTCAGCCACCACTGCAACAGTCCATTGGCATATATTTAGGCCTAGCACACAGGCAGAGGAGAGAGGTCCCGTAACAGACAATCTGGCTTCATGTCAGCAGAGAATTAGTCTGCATGTCATAGCAGAGAATGAGGCTTCACGTCACCCACCACTGCAACAGTCCATTGTCATAAATTTAGGCCAAGCACCCAGGCAGAGGAGAGAGGTCCCATAACAGACAATCAGGCTTCACGTCAGCCACCACTGCAACAGTCCATTGTCAGATATTTAGGCCCAGCACCCAGGCAGAGGAGAGAGGTCCCGTAACAGACAATCTGGCTTCATGTCAGCAGAGAATCAGTCTTCATATCATAGCAGAGAATCAGGCTTCACGTCACCCAACATTAGAACAGTCCATTGGCATATATTTAGGCCCCGGCACCCAGACAGAGGAGAGGTTCATTCAAATTTGGGTAGCCTCGCAATATAATGGTAAAATGAAAATAAAAATAGGATTGAATGAGGAAGTGCCCTGGAGTCCAATAATATATGGTTATGGGGAGGTAGTTAATGTCTAATCTGGACAAGGGACGGACAGGTCCTGTGGGATCCATGCCTGGTTCATTTTTATGAACGTCAGCTTGTCCACATTGGCTGTAGACAGGCGGCTGCGTTTGTCTGTAATGACGCCCCCTGCCGTGCTGAATACACGTTCAGACAAAACGCTGGCCGCCGGGCAGGCCAGCACCTCCAAGGCATAAAAGGCTAGCTCTGGCCACGTGGACAATTTAGATACCCAGAAGTTGAATGGGGCCGAACCATCAGTCAGTACGTGGAGGGGTGTGCACACGTACTGTTCCACCATGTTAGTGAAATGTTGCCTCCTGCTAACACGTTGCGTATCAGGTGGTGGTGCAGTTAGCTGTGGCGTGTTGACAAAACTTTTCCACATCTCTGCCATGCTAACCCTGCCCTCAGAGGAGCTGGCCGTGACACAGCTGCCTTGGCGACCTCTTGCTCCTCCTCTGCCTTGGCCTTGGGCTTCCACTTGTTCCCCTGTGACATTTGGAAATGCTCTCAGTAGCGCGTCTACCAACGTGCGCTTGTACTCGCAAATCTTCCTATCACGCTCCAGTGCAGGAAGTAAGGTGGGCACATTGTCTTTGTACCGTGGATCCAGCAGGGTGGCAACCCAGTAGTCCGCACACGTTAAAATGTGGGCAACTCTGCTGTCGTTGCGCAGGCACTGCAGCATGTAGTCGCTCATGTGTGCCAGGCTGCCCAGAGGTAAGGACAAGCTGTCCTCTGTGGGAGGCGTATCGTCATCGTCCTGCATTTCCCCCCAGCCACGCACCAGTGATGGACCCGAGCTGCTTTGGGTGCCACCCCGCTGTGACCATGCTTCATCCTCATCCTCCTCCACCTCCTCCTCATCCTCCAGTAGTGGGCCCTGGCTGGCCACATTTGTACCTGGCCTCTGCTGTTGCAAAAAACCTCCCTCTGAGTCACTTCTAAGAGACTGGCCTGAAAGTGCTAAAAATGACCCCTCTTCCTCCTCCTCCTCCTCCTGGGCCACCTCCTCTTCCATCATCGCCCTAAGTGTTTTCTCAAGGAGACATAGAAGTGGTATTGTAACGCTGATAACGGAGTCATCGCCACTGGCCATGTTGGTGGAGTACTCGAAACAGCGCAACAGGGCACACAGGTCTCGCATGGAGGCCCAGTCATTAGTGGTGAAGTGGTGCTGTTCCGCAGTGCGACTGACCCGTGCGTGCTGCAGCTGAAACTCCACTATGGCCTGCTGCTGCTCGCACAGTCTGTCCAGCATGTGCAAGGTGGAGTTCCACCTGGTGGGCACGTCGCATATGAGGCGGTGAGCGGGAAGGTCGAAGTTACGCTGTAGCGCAGACAGGCGAGCAGCGGCAGGGTGTGAACGCCGGAAGCGCGAACAGATGGCCCGCACTTTATGCAGCAGCTCTGACATGTCGGGGTAGTTGTGAATGAACTTCTGCACCACCAAATTCAGCACATGCGCCAAGCAAGGGATGTGCGTCAAACCGGCTTGTCCCAGAGCTGCAACGAGATTTCGCCCATTATCACACACCACCAGGCCGGGCTTGAGGCTCACCGGCAGCAACCACTCATCGGTCTGTTGTTCTATACCCCGCCACAACTCCTGTGCGGTGTGGGGCCTGTCCCCCCAAACATATGAGTTTCAGAATGGCCTGCTGACGTTTACCCCGGGCTGTGCTGAAGTTGGTGGTGAAGGTGTGTGGCTGACTGGATGAGCAGATGGAAGAAGAGGAGGAGGAAGCTGAGTAGGAGGAGGAGGCAACAGGAGGCAAAGAATGTTGCCCTGAGATCCATGGCGGCGGAAGGACGTGCGCCAAACAGCTCTCCGCCTGGGGCCCAGCTGCCACTACATTTACCCAGTGTGCAGTTAGGGAGATATAGCGTCCCTGGCCGTGCTTACTGGTCCACGTATCTGTGGTTAGGTGGACCTTGCCACAGATGGCGTTGCGCACTGCACACTTGATTTTATCGGATACTTGGTTGTGCAGGGAAGGCACGGCTCTCTTGGAGAAGTAGTGACGGCTGGGAACAACATACTGTGGGACAGCAAGCGACATGAGCTGTTTGAAGCCGTCTGTGTCCACCAGCCTGAATGACGGCATTTCATAGGCCAGTAGTTTAGAAATGCTGGCGTTCAGGGCCAGGGATCGAGGGTGGCTAGGTGGGAATTTACGCTTTCTCTCAAATGTTTGTGAGATGGAGAGCTGAACGCTGCCGTGTGACATGGTTGAGACGCTTGGTGACGGAGGTGGTGGTGTTGGTGGTACATCCCCTGTTTGCTGGGCGGCAGCTGCCAACATTCCTCCAGAGGCTGAGGAAGAGGCCAAGGCGGCAGCAGCAGAAGAGGCCGAGGCGGCAGCAGCAGAAGAGGTAGCAGGGGGAGCCTGAGTGACTTCCTTGTTTTTAAGGTGTTTACTCCACGGCAGTTCATGCTTTGCATGCAGGTGCCTGGTCATGCAGGTTGTGCTCAGGTTCAGAACGTTAATGCCTCGCTTCAGGCTCTGATGGCACAGCGTGCAAACCACTCGGGTCTTGTCGTCAGCACATTGTTTGAAGAAGTGCCATGCCAGGGAACTCCTTGAAGCTGCCTTTGGGGTGCTCGGTCCCAGATGGCGGCGGTCAGTAGCAGGCGGAGTCTCTTGGCGGCGGGTGTTCTGCTTTTGCCCACTGCTCCCTCTTTTGCTACGCTGTTGGCTCGGTCTCACAACGGCCTCTTCCTCCGAACTGTGAAAGTTAGTGGCACGACCTTCATTCCATGTGGGGTCTAGGACCTCATCGTCCCCTGCATCGTCTTCCATCCAGTCTTCCTCCCTGACCTCCTGTTCAGTCTGCACACTGCAGAAAGACGCAGCAGTTGGCACCTGTGTTTCGTCATCATCAGAGACATGCTGAGGTGGTATTCCCATGTCCTCATCATCAGGAAACATAAGTGGTTGTGCGTCAGTGCATTCTATGTCTTCCACCGCTGGGGAAGGGCTAGGTGGATGCCCTTGGGAAACCCTGCCAGCGGAGTCTTCAAACAGCATAAGAGACTGCTGCATAACTTGAGGCTCAGACAGTTTCCCTGGTATGCATGGGGGTGATGTGACAGACTGATGGGCTTGGTTTTCAGGAGCCATCTGTGCGCTTTCTGCAGAAGACTGGGTGGGAGATAATGTGAACGTGCTGGATCCACTGTTGGCCACCCAATTGACTAATGCCTGTACCTGCTCAGGCCTTACCATCCTTAGAAAGGCATTGGGCCCCACCATATATCGCTGTAAATTATGGCGGCTACTGGGACCTGAGGTAGTTGGTACACTAGGACGTGTGGATGTGGCAGAACGGCCAAGTCCTCTCCCAGCACCAGAGGGTCCACTAACACCACCACGACCATGTCCACGTCCGCTACTAGATGTTTTTCTTATTGTTATCGTTCACCACAACAACAAAAATATTATTTGGCCCAATGTATTGAATTCAAATTCAGGCCTTTTTTTACAGACACCTAACACTATCTGGCTATCTATTTAGGTACCGTATTACACTAATACAGGCACAGCAGTAACCACAGATTTAGCTGAATATAAATTTGAGGCCTAGTATTTAGGCACTGGGTGACCGGTATCGATTTACGGACAGAATTAGTCTTGGATATGCACAGTAGCGTGTGTGTGAAGTTATTGAGAATGACCCTATGTGCACCTTGAATCTAATATTCCCTTTTAGGGATACATTTAAAGTAGGCCTGATACAGCAGAAACCACTAATTTAGAGAATTGCTAAGTTGGGAATTGTATTTCAACCCAGAACAAAAACTGTGCTTTGACGGACACTAAATAACTCGCCCAGCTACAGCAATAACCACAGATTTAGCTGAATATAAATTTGAGGCCTATTATTTAGGTGCTGGGTATACAGGTATACGTTTACGGACAGAATTAGACTGGGATATGGCCAAAAAATAACCACACTATTGATGGTTAAATGCACTTGGTGTGACAGCTTGACCAACCACACCATTGAGGGTTAAATGCACTTGATGACAGGCTCAGCTTGCCCCTGATGTAGTATATGGCCAAAAAAATAACCAGACTATTGATGGTTAAATGCACTTGGTGTGACAGCTTCACCCTGATGTAGGATTTAGCCAAAAAAACAACCACACTATTGAGGGTTAAATGTACTTGGTGGCAGCTTGTGCTGGCGCACCACAAGACACAAAATGGCCGCCGATCACCCCAGAAAAAAGTGACTGACAAACGGTCTGGGCAGCCTAAAAACAGTGAGCAATTGAGTATCAGCAGTTCAATCATCCACAGCTGCAGATCGATCAATGAATGAAGTCCTTTGGAGGAGTTAATCTGCCTAATCTCGCCCTACTGTCGCAGCCGCAAACTCTCCCTACGCTAATCAGAGCAGAGTGACGGGCGGCGCTATGTGACTCCAGCTTAAATAGAGGCTGGGTCACATGGTGCTCTGGCCAATCACAGCCATGCCAATAGTAGGCATGGCTGTGACGGCCTCTTGGGGCAAGTAGTATGACGCTTGTTGATTGGCTGCTTTGCAGCCTTTCAAAAAGCGCCAAGAAAGCGATGAACACCGAACCCAGACTTTTACGAAAATGTCCGGGTTCGGGTCCGTGTCACGGACACCCCAAAATTCGGTACGAACCCGAACTATACAGTTCGGGTTTGCTCATCCCTATTTATTTTTCACCTCCTGGATTTCTTTTGGATTGCCAATATAGCTTGATGCAAATGTTTAACTGTTAGTAGCATTAGGTGCAGTGAGTGTCTATTCATTGCATACCAACGTTGAAGATATACAGCATCGTCCTGCAGCAAAATAGGGGTTAATGGACATCGTAATTGAAGGGTTAAATAGAATAAGCTATATGATCTGTATGAAGGACAGGAGGTTGGTTGACATCATACTAGAGGGTGACTATATTTACATTGACCTTCTGTCTGTATAAGGAACTGTTCCTAGTCAGCATTATTGTAATGAGAGCTGCAGCTGTTCTTGTATGTATGTATTTATGTATCAAAAAGGGCCCAGCCTATCAAAAAGGGCCAAGAAAGCGACGAACACCAAACCCGAACCCGGACTTTTACGAAAATGTTCGGGTTCGGGTCCGTGTCACGGACACCCCAAAATTAGGTACGAACCCGAACTATACAGTTCGGGTTCGCTCATCTCTACATGTAGTATAATGCCCCATGGGAATTCTATATCCCTTCCTAGGATGATGATTAATAAACTCTCCCTTTATGATTTGACAAGCATGGGACCGTGCCTCTTTTTTGTGCATCTAAAAAGGATTGTCGATCCTTTTTTTGTATTTTTATATCTCCCTTTAATTAATCTATTATCTATTGTTCGCACTTTTCGGTACGCAAAATTAGGTTTTGATTTAAAAATATATCCGTATTTTTTATCATGTTGCAAAATATCCCAATATTTATTAATAGTTTATTTTTTTATTAAAGTCACATGACAATCGTAGGCGCCTATATATACTAGGCATTTATTTGCATTTTTCTTATTTTTCCTAATAAATAGGGTATCTCTTGGGATATATTCAATTTCTTTTTCTGCTGTATCGATGATATTTTTAGGGTATCCTCGGTCTGAATTTTTGGGATATGACTTTTGTTTTATATAATCTTGATTTTTTTTGGTTATACGTTTAGCTCGTATCAATTGACTTTTTGGTATACCTTTAAAAATCTGTGGGGCGTGGTGGCTAGTATAGAGCAATAGATTGTTTCGATCAGTGGTTTGGAGTATCGTATGGTGTGAAAACATCCTATTTCTTCTTTAGTGATTTCTACATCTAGAAGTTGTATTGTGGTGGGATGGTAATGTGGTTGAAATGTAATTGCTTCATGACATGAATTGAGATATTCAATAAATGTCAATAGGGATTTTTCTGCATCTCTCCATAGAAGGAAAATATCATCCACATAACGTGACCATGTGGTTGTAGCAGATAGTTTTCTTCAAACATGGCCATGAAAATATTAGCAAAACTTGGTGCTGCGGAGGACCCCATCGAAGTCTCCCGCAGCTGCAAGTAATAGGAGTCGTCAAAACGGAAGTTTTGTGAAATGTCAATTAGTAACCAAATGAATGTTTTTAGACACGATCTGAGAGTTGAGACAGACTAGGCCCATGCCTTAGAATAAGGCTGTTGGTTACACCTGATCTAGATGCATGAGTAAGGGGGCGTGACCCCAAAACGTTGTGCTTGAATGTGGTTTACAACTCAGCGAACTCTGAACAAGTGGCCTGAGAGCCACGCAACACTTTATTTGTGAAAAATAAAGTAAAGAAAGGACCAAGAGGTCTTCTGAAGCGCGAGTAGTATCCTTCTCATCTAACAAATGTTCAAAATGTTATATGGCTGAATTGCATATGAAGTCTGAGTATCTGAGTCAAAGTGAGACTCTTAGTCAGCCAGAAGTGTTAAATACAACGGAGTAACCTGATTGATTATAGTGACTGTTCACTACATTCCCAGCAATATGGAGTTCAATGCGTCTTTTGGAGACAGCTTTATGTCTCTATTATCACAATATAAAGTCATATCCTGGGAAAAGGTAAAATAAGCCTCTGCTGCAGTCACGTTAATAGTAGTTATTCTAATATTATCCCTGCTATTTCCTAATTTCTGACACTCCCCAAAGAAGTCATACAAGGGAATAAAGGATTGTGTATTGTTAGCCTTCGACCAGACTTCAAGGAGGGAGTCATCGGGGGTAGGCACAGCAATAACACATGTTTGTATAAGATCCCGTGGGCTCTGTAAGTCTTTAAGGCACAATGAACTAACAATTAGGGCATTTGCCATCCTGACTATACTATTCTGTTCAGAATAAAAGGGGACGGGAGCCAAGGGATCTTGCTCCTGAGCTCTTTTATATACTGACTGATTATTTGGTGCACCGCAGAAGAAACGAATCTCCTCTGGGTGATAAATACATGTAGTAATAAGCCAGACTGGCAAGAAAACACAAAGATTAATAATTATTATCAGCAGACAAACAAATCTCCCAGAATATTGTGGGGTCATCATCTTCAGCCTGTGGCAAGGCACTTTTCAGGGAAACTTCTCCTGAGCTCCCCTCTTTGTTCAGGGAATTCACACCTGCTTCACCCTCTTTGTCTGTCACCAGAGAAGAAGCCTCGGGGACCCTTTTCACTCTGCTATCGTGAATCCAGATTGGAGCCTCTTCGGCGAGAATCGCTGTTCTGGTGACTGCTACCACTCGGGTGGGTGGTCCAAACGGGAACTCAGTCTGTTTTCGTCCTTTTGCCAGGCGCTGGACTATCACCACGTCTCCTGGTTGGAAAGGATGCGTAGGTTCCTGTGGAGAGAAAGGAGAGGCACGAGCAACATCTCGTTCAATTTGATCTAAAGTTTCTACAAGTTTCCTCACATTATCTGCCTATACTACTTCTAGATCCCCTTTTTCTATCACAGGGGCCTTTGGACCCCAAGGGGTGGGGAAGGGTCTTCCCATTAGGACCTCAAATGGTGAGTAACCAGTATTCTTATTAGGCTGCATCCCAATTTCTGCTAGGGCTATAGGCAAGAACTTTTTCCAATTAGTGAATGTGCCTCCAGTTATTTTCTCTTTAATTGTTCTATTCATTCTTTCTACTACCCCTGAACTCTGCGGGTAATAAGGAAGATGAAACTTCCAGTCAATCCTAAGGGCTTTGGAAAGCTCCTTACATACCCTGGACGCAAAAGCTGGGCCATTATCTGAGTCAATTTGATCAGGACACCCCCATCTGGGGATGATCTCCTGTAACAAAGGATCTGCAATTTGTGTGGTTTCATTGGTGGTAGGAAAGACCTCCGGCCATCTAGAGAACATATCCACAATTACAAGGGCATACTCCTGCTTTCTTCCTGTCTTTGGGATATGGGTGAAGTCAATTTGTAAGTGAGTGAATGGTGAAGTTGGGTAATTCAGATGCTGATGTTGAGCCTTCGTTGAATTATTTGGGTTGTTTCTGAGACATATGATACACCATGAAACATAAAATCGTACCTTTGATCTAAGACATGGTATAAAAAAAATCTCTCCGAATGAGGTCAGTGGTTGCCTGTACTCCCCTATCGCCAAGACCATGCTATTGTGCAATTAAATTCAGGGCGCTTGCAACTGGGATACATGGCTTCCCCTCTTTGCAGATAAGACCCGTATCAGGGTCTTGTACTGCACCTACCGACTGCCATCTATTTTGTCACTACTGGTAGCCAAATCCTGGAGGCTGAGCAATAGATTATCAGTAACGGTAATGCCTGGAACTAGGGAGGGCATTTGAACTGTTGTTGCCGTTCTAATAGCAGCCTCTTTTGCTGCCTGATCAGCTATGGCATTCCCTTTAGCTATGTGCATTTGTAGACCAGTATGTGCCTTACAATGGATAATAGCAACTTTGCTTGGTAATTGGATGGCGGCCAGGAGATCATGTACTAGGGTGGAATGTGAGATTTGTCTCCCATCTGCAGCTATGAAGCCTCTCCTCTGCCAGATTACCCCATGATCATGTACAACCCCAAAGGCATACTTGGAATCGGTGTATACATTTACATCTTTCCCCTCAAAAAGACAACAAGCTCTAGTGAGGGCAATCAGTTCAGCTGCTTGGGCTGACTGAAAAGGTATAGGATTCGATTCCAGTATAACATCAGGGAGTTGAACCACAGCGTATCCTGCATGATAAGTGTTGTCATTAGGGCGGGAACAGGATCCATCCACAAAAATATCAGGTGCTCCTTCAATGGGTGTGGACTGTAAGTCAGGCCTAGGTGAGGTATGTTCATGTATAAGTTCAGTACATGCATGGGGAGGAGGCAAATCATCCTGCTCTCCCTTGTAGCCAAGTAGGGCATTCAGTATAGCCATTGGACCGAATGTGGGTGCTGAGTATTTGATATGAAGTTGAGGATTAGATAGCAACAAACTTCATATCCTACTCAGTCTTTGTGCTGACATATGTTGTGTATGTATGTTCCTTCAATAGGACCTGAACATTGTGTGAGGTATGCAGAGTAGGTGGGATGACCTAGGGTGATAGGCGTGGCCATCTCAGCGACCATAGCACAGGCTGCCAAACTCCTGAGACACGCAGGCATGCCCTGAACCTGTATGGGAACCACTTTTGAGAAAAAAAAGCAACAGGGCGGAATTTACCTCCATGATCCTGCGCCAGGACTCCCGTCATGGTTTTACAATTGTCCCTGGCAAATAAGTGAAACATCACGCCATAGTCGGGTAGGCCCAAACCAGGACCTGAAACCATTGCACATTTCAAATGACTAAAAGCTTGTAACATTTCATCAGACCATTTAATGAAGTCAGGCATCTCAGTATTAGTGGCTTGTCTCAGAATATTATCATAGTAGGAACAATCAGAAATCCATTGGCGGCAATAACCAGTCATGCCAAGAAAGGTCAACATGTCTTTCTTGGTTTGTGGGCGGGGCAGACCCAGTACGGAGGAAATTCTGTCATGGCTGATTCTCCTCTCACCTTTACCGAGAACAAAGCCCAAATACTCAACACTTTTCATACACCATTGTAAATTCTTCCTAGAAACTGTGTGACCACATTCACATAACCACAGTAATAAACTAACAGTCTGCCTGGCAGGCCTCCCGAGTAGGACTACATATGAGGAGATCTTCCACATATTGTAGAAGGACAGAACCATGAGGGGCAGTCCAAGGGTGCAGTGTAGCTTGGAGGACAATGGAGTAGACTACTGGGGAGCCTACATAACCCTGAGCCATTCTACACCAAGTATATTGGCAAAACTTAAATGTGAAGGCAAAAAGTGGCCGTGTCTCTTTGTCAACTGGGACAGAAAAAAATGCATTCATCAAATCAATAACAGAGAAAAACTCTGCATGGGCAGGAATAGCTGATAGCAGAGATGGTACGTCTGGAACCACAGGGGCTATAGGTATGATCTGTGCATTTACCGCTCTAAGATCCTGGACAAACCTAAAGGTATTATCTGCCTTTCTCACTAGGTTGATAGGTGTATTATAGGGGGAGATAATTTCCTCAATAACCCCTGCCTCTAGGAATTCCATCAACATAGACTCAATCCCCTTTTCTTTTTCTGGGGAAAGGGGGTATTGTTTAATGTAAACAGGTGCAGCGCCGGGCTTAAGCATTGCCTTATATGGTGTACAAGAGATAAGGCCAACATCTTGGTCAGTATTTGCCCAAACCTCAGGAGGTACCGGATCAAGTAGCGGATCCTGAGGTTGGCATTCCAAATATAAAAAACAATTATCCTTTGGAACATGAATGGGCATAACTGAGGATGTGACATGTAGGTGTCCCGTCTTGCTAATCCCCAACTGCAACTTTAACAGAACAAACAAATCTCTCCCTAATAAATTCACAGGACAATTTGGAATGATCCTAAAACTGTGTGTGAACATTGACTGGTGCTGGTATGGATGTTGGATCGAGAGGGGAGGAGTTTTATAAGATCTGGTCAGTATCCCATTAATTCCCACAGAGGGCTCAGCATTCTCTCTTGGACCACTATAATAATCCTCACATATAGTACTACTAGTAGCACCAGAATCCACAAGAAAAGGGAGAGGACGTCCCTCTATGGTTAACACAATCAGTGGTGATTCCTTATAGTGGTTTGTGATGAGTGAATGCTGGGATACTGTCCCCCGGGCATCCTCATTGTGATGTCTGCTGCCCCCAGGCTACGGGAAAACAAGGGGTATTATTCTGGGGCTGTGGCAGTGGTGGGGGAAGATCTCGGATCTGAGCTTGTGGGTAAGGTTGGGTGCCTTGAGCTTGGGTATCATTTGGGGCATGTTGCCTGAGTGGGTAAGGGCATCGACTGATCCAGTGGTCAGTCTTACCACAATTAAAGCAACCTGCAGGACGATTTCTATTATTCCCTCCTCTCCCAGAGCATGGCCCTCTACCCCTTCTTCTGCCACTTCCCCTATTGAGCTGATTTGAGGGACAATTCCTATCCTGAGTTTGGTAATGGGCCTCTTTAGGTCTTACTATTTCAAAACAACCCGCCGTATCTTTCTCCAGTAACTTATTTTGGAATTGATCTTTATTAAGACTAGGCCATTCAGAGATCATTTGTTTAACAGTAAGCTGGAGATGTGGCTGTAGATTGGTAAGGAAAGTCTGAATGAGCATAGAATGCATATTATCCTGAATACTCATTCCTGCCTCCAGAGTCCAAACTTCATTGAACCTCTTCCAAAAGTCTATAACAGACTCTCCTGATTTTTGTTTACAGGCTACAGCAGTTGGCAACGAGGACCTAGTCTGAAAACACCTCTCCATTTCACACTTAATTTCTTCCCACATTGTGTCTATGCCTGCCTCAGTATTTAATTTATAATTTCCAGCCGGCGTATTCGGAGGCTCTATAGTGCTTATAGAGGGGACCTTACTCCAATCCCAGGGGGAATTGTGTCCAACTATCCCATCTATTATAAGGCGCATATCCTCCTGAGTCAGACATCTCCCTTTACAAGCTCTCTTCAAATAATGAAATGTCCCAGATGAAGATGAAGAGGGTTTAGGGCAGTGTTTAACAATCTTATTAATATCATCTACTTCAATAGGTTTCTTTAATAAGGTGTCCCCTACAGTCATAAAAGGGAACTGTTCCTCAAGGTCACTGTCCTCATCATGATGAGGTATATGTTCAGGTTTGGGAAAATTCTTTTGTGATCTAAGGCGCATGGGAGCTATGACATCCCCAGCACCAACAGCACCAGCCGCTGGATCCTGACCACTCTGATCAGGCATAGGTTGTGGTAACTGCGGAGGTGGCTGCGGGAGCTGGGGAGCTGTAGGTGGTTGGATGTTGGTAGCAGTATATGCAGCCAGTAAATCTAAGTCATCTTTTGAAAGGGATGGATATATCTGTGGGATATTTCCTAAATAGGGAGGAGGGGGCTTCTGAGGTGAACCCCTTGTCAATTATTTTTCTAACTCATGTTTCTTTTTATATCCCTCCTGGTTCTCTGCCTTCTGTTTGTTAACCTTTTTATTTGGTCTATCATACCAATATGGTGCATAAGTAAGCCAATTTTCCCCTCCCGACTTCATATACTGCATGTCCCACTGGAGGTCTGGACCATAATATGGGTAAGCTTCAGTGTCACCCAAACATAACCCTTTACCATATCCATATGGAAGGTGTCATTAGCCCCATTCCCGAGGGAACAAATTTATACTCTTCATCCCCTCTGTCCATCCTGCCATATTATCCACCCAGGGAGTAACTAATAATAATCAGTCCCACAGATCCCGGGCTACATAATCCTTACATGTTTCCCCTACATTTCGGAAGGGGTGGAGAGACCTTTCCTCGCTTTGCACCCATTTCTTATAACTTAATTGAGACAGAGGCAGAGCAAGACTCTCCCCAGGACTGGCTGTACTGAACCGTAAAGGCTCCGACAATTCCTGTCAACTGGGTCAGAGGACTTATGTCTATGCTCAACTTCCTTCTCAACGGACTGTTAGTATTATCCCTTCAAACCAGTCACTTGCGTTCACTAATTTCTGGGTTAGTGGGTTTAATCTCGCCAGAAAAGTGGGGCGCCTTACGGTTATCCAGGACACACACAATAAAGTTAGTACAGTTTTCACAGTATCATTTGCTGCTTACCTTCAGCATAAACATTACTTAATGCTTCATAACATAACAGAAAGCATAAGAAAGCGACAGAAAAGAAGCGATAGAAATTGGGTGACAAGAGAAATCAGGGAGCAGACTATTTGAATTCTTCCCAAAATAATTCCTCTTTCAAATCCTTCCCTAAAGAATTTATCTGTTAGACTTGGCCAGTAGTCTATCTTGCCTAAAGATAGATACTATTTCTTTCAGTGTGTCTAAAGTGGATTCAAAATAGAAGCAACAGACTGTCCCCAGTCGTTAAAGACAGGAATGTTCCGTACTTACCGAATTCCTGTATACTTTATTCCGCGGACAGAGCCCCCAGCTGAAAGTATCCCTTCCTTCTCAATGCACCTTGATTCCTTTCTTTGTCTCCAAAGACAGGCGCCTGGAGAACTTATTTCTCAATGACACATGCAGTATGATGTCAGAAACAGTTCTGTTTATTCTTGACCATACGGGCCTTTTTGATACATAAATACATACATACAAGAACAGCTGCAGCTCTCATTACAATAATGCTGACTAGGAACAGTTCCTTATACAGACAGAAGGTCAATGTAAATATAGTCACCCTCTAGTATGATGTCAACCAACCTCCTGTCCTTCATACAGATCATATAGCTTATTCTATTTAACCCTTCAATTACGATGTCCATTAACCCCTATTTTGCTGCAGGACGATGCTGTATATCTTCAACGTTGGTATGCAATGAATAGACACTCACTGCACCTAATGCTACTAACAGTTAAACATTTGCATCAAGCTATATTGGCAATCCAAAAGAAATCCAGGAGGTGAAAAATAAATAGGGATGAGCAAACCCGAACTGTATAGTTCGGGTTCGTACCGAATTTTGGGGTGTCCGTGACACGGACCCGAACCCGGACATTTTCGTAAAAGTCTGGGTTCGGTGTTCATCGCTTTCTTGGCGCTTTTTGAAAGGCTGCAAAGCAGCCAATCAACAAGCGTCATACTACTTGTCCCAAGAGGCCGTCACAGCCATGCCTACTATTGGCATGGCTGTGATTGGCCAGAGCACCATGTGACCCAGCCTCTATTTAAGCTGGAGTCACATAGCGCCGCCCGTCACTTTCCTCTGATTAGCGTAGGGAGAGGTTGCGGCTGCGACAGTAGGGCGAGATTAGGCTGATTAACTCCTCCAAAAGACTCCATCCAGTGATCGATCTGCAGCTGTGGATCATTGAGCTGCTGATACTCAATTGCTCACTGTTTTTAGGCTGCCCAGACCGTTTGTCAGTCACTTTTTTCTGGGGTGATCGGCGGCCATTTTGTGTCTTGTGGTGCGCCAGCACAAGCTGCGACCAAGTGCATTTAACCCTCAATGGTGTGGTTGTTTTTTGGCTAAAGCCTACATCAGGGTGAAGCTGTCACACCAAGTGCATTTAACCAGCGATAGTCTGTTTATTTTTTGGCCATATACTACATCAGGGGCAAGCTGCGCCTGTCACCAAGTGCATTTAACCCTCAGTAGTGTGGTTGGTCAAGCTGTCACACCAAGTGCATTTAACCATCAATACTGTGGTTATTTTTTGGCCATATCCCAGTCTAATTCTGTCAGTAAACGTATACCTGTCACCCAGCGCCTAAATACTAGGCCTCAAGTTTATATCCAGCTAAATCTGTCATTACTGCTGTACTGTTGTGGCTGGGCAAGTTATTTAGTGTCCGTCAAAGCACAGTTTTTGTTCTGGGTTGAAATACAATTCCTAATTTAGCAATTTCCTAATTTAGCGGTTTCTGCTGTATCAGGCCTACTTTAAATACATCCCTAAAAGGGTATATCAGAATCAAGGTGCTGATAGGGTCATTCTGAATAACTTCACACACCCGCTACTGTGCATTTCCAAGTCTAATTCCGTCAGTAAATCTATACCTGTCACCCAGCGCCTAAATACTAGGCCTCAAATTTATATCCCGCTAAATCTGTCGTTACTGCTGTACTGTTCTGGCTGGGCAAGTTATTTAGTGTCCGTCAAAGCACAGTTTTTGTTCTGGGTTGAAATACAATTCCCAATTTAGCAATTTCCTAATTTAGTGGTTTCTGCTGTATCAGGCCTACTTTAAATACATCCCTAAAAGGGTATATAAAATTCAAGGTGCTGATAGGATCATTCTGAATAACTTCACACACACGCTACTGTGCATTTCCAAGTCTAATTCCGTCAGTAAATCTATACCTGTCACCCAGCACCTGAATACTAGGCCTCAAATTTATATTCAGCTGAATTTGAATACAATACATTGGGCCAAATAATATTTTTGTTGTTGTGGTGAACGATAACAATGAGGAAAACATCTAGTAAGGGACGCGGACGTGGACATGGTCGTGGTGGTGTTAGTGGACCCTCTGGTGCTGGGAGAGGACGTGGCCGTTCTGCCACAGCCACACGTCCTAGTGTACCAACTACCTCAGGTCCCAGTAGCCGCCAGAATTTACAGCGATATATGGTGGGGCCCAATGCCGTTCTAAGGATGGTAAGGCCTGAGCAGGTACAGGCATTAGTCAATTGGATGGCCGACAGTGGATCCAGCATGTTCACATTATCTCCCACCCAGTCTTCTGCAGAAAGCGCACAGATGGCGCCTGAAAACCAACCCCATCAGTCTGTCACATCACCCCCATGCATACCAGGGAAACTGTCTCAGCCTCAAGTTATGCAGCAGTCTCTTATGCTGTTTGAAGACTCTGCTGGCAGGGTTTCCCAAGGGCATCCACCTAGCCCTTCCCCAGCGGTGAAAGACATAGAATGCACTGACGCACAACCACTTATGTTTCCTGATGATGAGGACATGGGAATACCACCTCAGCATGTCTCTGATGATGACGAAACACAGGTGCCAACTGCTGCGTCTTTCTGCAGTGTGCAGACTGAACAGGAGGTCAGGGATCAAGACTGGGTGGAAGACAATGCAGGGGACGATGAGGTCCTAGACCCCACATGGAATGAAGGTCGTGCCACTGACTTCCAGAGTTCGGAGGAAGAGGCAGTGGTGAGACCGAGCCAACAGCGTAGCAAAAGAGGGAGCAGTGGGCAAAAGCAGAACACCCGCCGCCAAGAGACTCCGCCTGCTACTGACCGCCGCCATCTGGGACCGAGCACCCCAAAGGCAGCTTCAAGGAGTTCCCTGGCATGGCACTTCTTCAAACAATGTGCTGACGACAAGACCCGAGTGGTTTGCACGCTATGCCATCAGAGCCTGAAGCGAGGCATTAACGTTCTGAACCTTAGCACAACCTGCATGACCAGGCACCTGCATGCAAAGCATGAACTGCAGTGGAGTAAACACCTTAAAACCAAGGAAGTCACTCAGGCTCCCCCTGCTAGCTCTTCTGCTGCTGCCGCCTCGGCCTCTTCTGCTGCTGCCGCCTCGGCCTCTTCTGCTGCTGCCGCCGCCTCGGCCTCTTCTGCTGCTGCCGCCTCGGCCTCTTCTGCTGCTGCCGCCTCGGCCTCTTCCTCCGCCTCTGGAGGAACGTTGGCACCTGCCGCCCAGCAAACAGGGGATGTACCACCAACACCACCACCACCTCCGTCACCAAGCGTCTCAACCATGTCACACGGCAGCATTCAGCTCTCCATCTCACAAACATTTGAGAGAAAGCGTAAATTCCCACCTAGCCACCCTCGATCCCTGGCCCTGAATGCCAGCATTTCTAAACTACTGGCCTATGAAATGCTGTCATTTAAGCTGGTGGACACAGACAGCTTCAAACAGCTCATGTCGCTTGCTGTCGCACAGTATGTTGTTCCCAGCCGCCACTACTTCTCCAAGAGAGCCGTGCCTTCCCTGCACAACCAAGTATCCGATAAAATCAAGTGTGCACTGCGCAACGCCATCTGTGGCAAGGTCCACCTAACCACAGATACGTGGACCAGTAAGCACGGCCAGGGACGCTATATCTCCCTAACTGCACACTGGGTAAATGTAGTGGCAGCTGGGCCCCAGGCGGAGAGCTGTTTGTGTAAAATAACATATTAACACTTTTTAGTAGGATAGGGTATTTTAAGGACCATGAAAGGTCAGCACTTGTGTGACGTGTCAATTTTGACAGTTCTTGAGACGACAATAGTATTTGGAAAGGTTAGGAATCCTCCTCCTCAGCATATCATTATTAGCTTTACAAATAAGGAAACTTAGAAAACCATGATGTAAGGGGTTTTACTTGTTAACCATATATGTCTGTTATAATGGTTAATTTAGGATACAATGTAACTCTATGGAGAGTCAACCTATAAAAAGGCTTTGTCTCATGACATTGGCAGAGCATTCTTTGACAAGACACCTGTGCTCTCTACACACACACATTCACACATACACGTTACTTTAAGGGAATCACTTTTTCTTCACTCATTCTAAATTGGTTTATTACATGCTTGTTATCTTTTGAGATTCTTCTGCTGTACTTTATATTTTTCTCTTCCTAAACTTTGTAACTGTTTCTTTTATGCGAATTAAACCCTTTTAACTTTTATCTTTCATCAAGAACTCTCCATATTTTGTTGGCTCCTTCTGAAGCATCTCTTACAAAATTAAGAAATGCTGGACGATATTTAACAGTTTGGCGCACGTCCTTCCGCCGCCAAGGATCACAGGGCAACATTCTTTGCCTCCTGTTGCCACCTCCTCCTACTCAGCTTCCTCCTCCTCTTCTTCCACCTGCTCATCCAGTCAGCCACACACCTTCACCACCAACTTCAGCACAGCCCGGGGTAAACGTCAGCAGGCCATTCTGAAACTCATATGTTTGGGGGACAGGCCCCACACCGCACAGGAGTTGTGGCGGGGTATAGAACAACAGACCGACGAGTGGTTGCTGCCGGTGAGCCTCAAGCCCGGCCTGGTGGTGTGTGATAATGGGCGAAATCTCGTTGCAGCTCTGGGACTAGCCAGTTTGACGCACATCCCTTGCCTGGCGCATGTGCTGAATTTGGTGGTGCAGAAGTTCATTCACAACTACCCCGACATGTCAGAGCTGCTGCATAAAGTGCGGGCCGTCTGTTCGCGCTTCCGGCGTTCACATCCTGCCGCTGCTCGCCTGTCTGCGCTACAGCGTAACTTCGGCCTTCCCACTCACCGCCGCATATGCGTCGTGCCCACCAGGTGGAACTCCACCTTGCACATGCTGGACAGACTGTGCGAGCAGCAGCAGGCCATAGTGGAGTTTCAGCTGCAGCACGCACGGGTCAGTCGCACTACAGAACAGCACCACTTCACCACCAATGACTGGGCCTCCATGCGAGACCTGTGTGCCCTGTTGCGCTGTTTCGAGTACTCCACCAACATGGCCAGTGGCGATGACGCCGTTATCAGCGTTACAATACCACTTCTATGTCTCCTTGAGAAAACACTTAGGGCGGTGATGGAAGAGGAGGTGGCCCAGGAGGAGGAGGAGGAGGAGGAAGAGGGGTCATTTTTCTCAGTCTCACATTTCTGACCACCCTGTCTGCTCCATTGGCTGATTTTAATTAGTGTCAGTACATAGTCAGGCCTGCTCCACTCCATTCACTGAAGCCACAGCACCAGGACTCCCACTGCGGTCCTTGGTCGCTTTTAGGCGCCGGTGGTGTTGTGGAGTGGGCCTGCTGTGTAGCCTGCATTTCCTGAGTGGATGGTAGCCGTCATGGCACCCAACAGGTAGGTTACAATGCAGGTACGTGGAACCTACACTCCCTGAAGTGTACGGTAGCCGTTATGGCACCTAACAGGTAGAATTTAGCGTAGGAACCCGTCTAACAGAGAACGCCTTGACGCTTGGCAGACGGGCTCAAATAATTTTGTACAAAATAATTTGCCAAGTATCTCGCACTTATAGTGTAGCACTTGTTATTTCCATGCAATTTTTGTACTTTATATTGCAGTGCATTGTCACATTGCATGTCTGTCTTTCATGTTATTTCCTTGCCCCAGCAATGTGCTCCTGCGGTTGTTATGTGACTGAGCCCCTTTTTTGGTTTTCCTTGTAGTTTGTAATTTAGGTGTGGCTGCCTCCTCAGTCTCACATTTCTGACCACCCTGTCTGCTCCATTGGCTGATTTTAATTAGTGTCAGTACATAGTCAGGCCTGCTCCACTCCATTCACTGAAGCCACAGCACCAGGACTCCCACTGCGGTCCTTGGTCGCTCTTAGGCGCCGGTGGTGTTGTGGAGTGGGCCTGCTGTGTAGCCTGCATTTCCTGAGTGGATGGTAGCCGTCATGGCACCCAACAGGTAGGTTACAATGCAGGTACGTGGAACCTACACTCCCTGAAGTGTACGGTAGCCGTTATGGCACCTAACAGGTAGAATTTAGCGTAGGAACCCGTCTAACAGAGAACGCCTTGACGCTTGGCAGACGGGCTCAAATAATTTTGTACAAAATAATTTGCCAAGTATCTCGCACTTATAGTGTAGCACTTGTTATTTCCATGCAATTTTTGTACTTTATATTGCAGTGCATTGTCACATTGCATGTCTGTCTTTCTTGTTAACCATATATGTCTGTTACATTGTATCCTAAATTTACCATTATAACTCTATGGAGAGTCAACCTATAAAAAGGCTTTGTCCCATGACATTGGGAAGCATTCTTTGACAAGACACCTGTGCTCTCTACACACACACATTCACACATACACGTTACTTTAAGGGAATCACTTTTTCTTCACTCATTCTAAATTGGTTTATTACATGCTTGTTATGTTTTGAGATTCTTCTGCTGTACTTTATATTTTTCTCTTCCTAAACTTTGTAACTGTTTCTTTTATGCGAATTAAACCCTTTTAACTTTTATCTTTCATCAAGAACTCTCCATATTTTGTTGGCTCCTTCTGAAGCATCTCTTACAAAACTAAGAAATGCTGGACGATATTTAACAAATGGCGAGCCACTGATCGGATTTTTTTCTCTGATTTTCCTTCTGCTTGAAAAGGAGGGTCTACTAAGTAATTATTATTACAAGCTTCAGGAAATCAACAAAAACGAACTTATACAAGAAGGAGTGAGCCATACATCTGTTGCACGTGTTCAAAGTGTCACTTCCCAGACGTATTACAGACGGAGGCCTGTGACAAAACTACACAAGGATCCTTCCATAGACTGTGAAACAAGACGTGAAGAGGACATCGAGGACATTGTACCAGAGTAAGTAATAGAATTTCTTGATTCTTATTCTGATAAAAGTAAATTGGAGTTTAGAGTTGTGAGTAGTCATACTAATGCACAACTATGGGCAAGTTTATATAGTCAATGTGAAGAGGAGAACAAAAGAATTGATAAAAAGCTGTTATGTATAGATAAATTACAGAAGAAACTTAGAAATGTGTTACATATGGTCAAAATATTCAATGCATTAGTTATTGAAGACAGGCAGCCGCAGAATCAGACACATAGTATATGTGTGAATAATAAAGATACACATAATACTGACACACAGGAACATTTAGAGGAGGTTGATTTTAATGATTGTCTAAATTGTCACATTTTGGCACAACACATAGAAGATCTGGAAGATCAGATGGAAACTAGGACACAACTTAGGCTCCTTTCACACTAGCGTTCGCTGGTCCGCTCGTGAGCTCCGTTTGAAGGGGCTCACGAGCGGACCCGAACGCAGCCGTCCAGCCCTGATGCAGTCTGAATGGAGCGGATCCGCTCAGACTGCATCAGTCTGGCGGCGTTCAGCCTCCGCTCCGCTCGCCTCCGCGCGGACAGGCGGACAGCTGAACGCTGCTTGCAGCGTTCGGGTGTCCGCCTGGCCGTGCGGATCCGTCCAGACTTACAATGTAAGTCAATGGGGACGGATCCGTTTGAAGATGCCACAATGTGGCTCAATCTTCAAGCGGATCCGTCCCCCATTGACTTTACATTGAAAGTCTGGACGGATCCGTCCGAGGCTATTTTCACACTTAGCTTTTTTTTTGCAATTTTAATGCAGACGGATCCGTTCTGAACGGAGCCTCCGTCTGCATTATTATGCGCGGATCCGTTCAGAACGGATCCGCCCGAACGCTAGTGTGAAAGTAGCCTAATATCAAAATTACGCCATAGTATGAAAACAGTTTCTGTTCTTACAAAAAGTGGCAAAGATACGGGTGCGTCCTACCTTCCAGACACTAGTCCAGCTGATGTAGATGAAGACATAGAGACTGAGGAAGTCAAGAGGAGGAAATTACATGATAGGGCCGCCAAACTAAATTTAAAAATACATGATCAGTTAATGAAAATTACTAAAGATATCCCAGCTTATACTGATAAGATGGATGCATGTCACAATGCTGATATCTTTGAATCTAATACTGATAAGTTTAACCTTAATAATGAACAGAAAAATAAAGTAAAGTATGGATTCCCTCACATATGGCAAGGAGATTAGAGACCACGCCAAGAACAAATGATGAGCGTGAAATAATACATAGTTCCCCAGCAGATCGATTGAGGCAACTACTTTTATTTACTACTGGAGAATCTACTCCTACATCTGAAATCCTTGACATGTTAAAGCCGACTTTACAGGATGACCCATTTTCATTCTTAATAAAATTTGAACAGGCTTATAGAATGGTCATGGAAATTGAGGAGGATTCTGAACCCACCTCAATGATAAAGTCATTTGTAAAAAGATTTAAATACCTTGATCCAGTCTCCAGGGAGTTAGCATTAGGAAAGCCTAGTCTAGAAGAGGCAGCGACATTTATTGATCAGATTAGGAGATCGATGAAACAAAGTAGTGTAAAAGCCAAAGTTATTGCTGTCCAAAAAAAGGATGAAGAACAGGTAACTAATTCAAGTCATCTTAAATCAAACCGTCCCATGAAAGGGGAATATTCCAAACAGAAAGGAAAGGTGTCATTTCACAGAGGACAAGTTACTTGTTATCATTGTGGGAAAATAGGACATTTAAAATGGCAATGTAGGAAATTCATTAGTGAGACACAAAATTCAGGGAAAGAAAATGGTTTTGTGCCAACAGCTCCTTCTCCAGAGCAGGATCAGTCACAGTCACCGTGTGCACCTCTAATGCGGCAAATTAGAGAATTAACATTAAATAACACAATGTACAAGGGGAAATCCTATGGTAATAAGATTGAGGGGACAACTGGTTTGTTACCTTCCCCATGACTAGGACGAACTCTGACCTCTCGTCCTTTGGAACTAGTAGCTCCAGTTTCACTGGATGAGTGCGGGAGACCTTTTGTAAAGGGATCTTTACAGGGCAAAGAGGTGACATTTCTCATTGACACAGGAGCTCAATTAAGCGTGACTAATCAGGATTTACCACTAACTACAAATGCACCTGTTTGTACAATTGTAGGTTTTAGTGGAAAGAGCGGTATTAAAGCGATTTTAGCTCAGAATGCGGGTTTGGAAATACCTGGCTATCTGAAAACTGAAATTGACATTTGGCATAGTACTAACTCTGAAAACATCATAGGAACTGACATCATGAAGAAATGGGGTTGGGTCATTGACTTAGGGAATAAGGTGATCTGGAAAGATGTTGACGGATCTAAACCTGTAGTCATTGATCCCACTGAATACAGTCAGATTGGGACTGTTTGCTTAACAGAAGTTGTTTCTTCAGAACATTTGTGGCCAGACACTGGTGATGATGAAGTTTTAAAAGGAATTGTACAATGTACTCCTTCTTTGTGGGCACAATTCAGAAATGAGGTGGGCACAATGAAAGAAGTACTAGTGAATGTGGAGGGGAGAGATCCTCCTCCCCAAAAGCAGTACAAATTGCCACCTGAATCAATTGCTCCCATGTCTAAAATCATACAGGAACTGCTTGATCAGGGTGTAATTAGAAAAGCTAATTCAGTAACGAACAATCCTTTGTGGTGTACCGTGAAGCCTGATGATTCATACCGAATGTTATTGGACCTAAGATTGCTGAATAAGTATACCCCAAATGTGGCACCCATCGTAGCAGATACTCATGATATGATGGCACGACTGAATGCTAAGGCAAAGTTTTTCTCTGTTTTAGACATCAGTAATGGTTTTTTCAGCATTCCTCTAGCAAAAAGTTGTCAATACAAGTTTGCATTTTCTTACATGGATGAGCAATATGTATTTTGCAGATTGCCTCAAGGAGCTCATTTATCACCTAGCATATTTCATCAGGCAGTTGCAAAAGTATTGTCCAAATTCTCAAGACCCGATTGTCTGTTGCAATATGTTGATGATATTCTTTTAGCCACTGAGGATAGGGAGTTGCATTTATCTCTCTTAGCAGAATTGTTTTCATTGTTGCATGAAGCAGGTTTGAAATTGAATACCCAAAAAGTCAAATTATTACGGAATAAAGTGAGATATCTTGGAGTGTTAATCAGTCCAGGAAAGAGACAGCCTCTTCAAGAAAGGATTGAAGCTATTGCTTTTCTTCCCATTCCAACATCACACAAGGCTCTAAGACATTTCTTGGGTCTGGTAAACGTTTCCAGAGAATTCATAGAAGGGTTTGCAGAAAAAGCTAAGCCTCTTTATGATCTCTTGAAAAATAATGATGATGACTCTTTTGGACCATGGGAAGAGGAACAACAGAAGGCATTTGAACTTTTAAAGCGAAATATGCAAACCTCTCCAGCATTATCAACGGTTATGCCTCTGGCACCGTTTGCTTTGCAGGTTCATACCTCGGACACGGCTGTGTCAGCTGTACTCTTGCAGTTGCAAGGGGGAGAATGGCGGATTTTGGGCTATTTCTCCAAGCTTCTCACACCTGTGGAAAAAGGGTTTGAAACTTGTGCAAAACATTTGGTGGGTGTTCATTTTGCTGTCAAGGCAACAGAACACATAGTTGGATTTACCAAAATCATTCTGCAGACTCCTCACTCCACATTAAAACTTCTCCTTGAGAAAAACATCCCGGGTGTGTCACATCAAAGATTTGCACATTGGTTGTTGTCTTTATCATCAATGCAAATTGAGATTGATCACAAAGCCAAGTATGTACTTCCTCAACTAATGCAGTATGAAGGGAAAGTGCATGAGTGCTTAGAGACATTTTGTGAACCAAATTCATCTCTTTTTAGAAGAGATGCAAGGAACGTTGATGAACCAGTGTTCGTAGACGGTTCCAGATTTTGGTCAGAGGGAAAATACTATTCAGGTTATGCTCTCTGGTATCCTGAGAGGGGTTATGCGGTTCAGCATAGGCTACCAGGACACTATTCAGCTCAGAGAGCAGAGTTAGAAGCTGTCAAGACAGTACTGACAATTGATGAGAAAGAAAACAAGAGTCCCTTGGTTATTTATAGTGACAGCTCATATGTCGTGAGATCACTGACAGACTATTTACCAGTGTGGGAGAAGAGAGGTTTTGTAGATTCCTCTAACAAGGTCCTGGTTCATAGTGATACACTCAAGGAAGTATTCAAGTTAGCTACTAAAAATCCAAATGGGTATGCTATAGTCAAAGTTCCCGCACATAAAAAAGGCAAACATGAGCTAGTTATTGGAAACAATACAGTAGATGCATTGGCTAAGGAAGCAGCTAAGACAGGAAAGTTGGAGGGAGAAACTGAATCTTTGAAAGCTTTACCAGTTAGGAAAACAGACACAGAAGAACAAGCAAAGGATTCGTCCATTGCTACTTCTCAGGTTGATCCAAAACCTCCCTTTGTTTGTGAAAACGGGGTTTTGTGTCATGACTGTAAGGGGGAATTGCGTCCTGTTGTCCCAAAACACTTACAGATTGAATTCACCAAATACAATCATGAGAGTTTAGGTCATTTGGGTCAGGAAAAATTGTTAGGAATTCTCAAAGAGAAATTTTACTGGGACAAAATGGAGAAGACTGTCCAAGATGTTGTTCAGTCATGTCTCATTTGTGCTCAAGTCAACCCGCGACCTAAAGGACAAAAAGCCTCCACTTTTACGAATTGCACCTGCAGATGGTCCTTGGTCTACATTACAGATAGACTACATAGGTCCTCTACCTTCAGGTAAACATGGACTGAGGTATGCATTAGTGGTGGTGGATGTATTTTCAAAATGGGTAGAGATCTTACCTGTCAGGAAGGATGATGCTCTGTCTACAGCAAGGGCATTGATGAATCATGTGTTTTGTACTTGGGGGATCCCAAGAATGATTACATCTGACAGAGGAAGTCATTTTACAGGTAAAATCATGCAAACAGTTTGTGCTATTCTAGGCGTAAAACAACAGTTCCATGTATCATATCACCCACAATCTGCAGGCATTGTGGAAAGAATGAACAGAACAATTAAGACAAGGATTGCAAAAATGTTATTAGACAAAGGGAATACATGGGTTGATGCAGTACCCTTTGTACTGATGAGTATAAGAGGAACTGTTTCCTCTACGACACAATATACTCCATTTGAATTGATGACGGGAAGAATAATGCCATTAATTTTCCCAAACGAACCATTCTTGTCTACTCCTCAAAAAGATGCAGTAGCAAGGTCCAGGTGGTTACAGTTATTACAAGAGAATTTAAGTACAATTCTTCCATATGCTGCATCCAAAATGCAACGCATGATACCACCTCACTCTTCTAAATTTGTGAAAGGTGCTTTTGTAATGATTAAGACCTTCAGGAAGAGTGGACCTTGGGAAAGTAATTGGGAAGGTCCCTTTGAAATCATTGATACTATGGGAAAAGTAATGATTTTGGTTCAAAGAGCACCAAATGCTTTAAAGAATACTCGCAGACAACATAAATTGTGGGTACATGTTGATCAATGTAAATTGTATGTACCAAAATAATGATACTGCTTTTCTTCATTAGGGAATGAAATTCTTCATGGAATATGCATTCTACAACGGAAAAAGAGGTCTTCAGAAAAACAGTTTCATGATGAGAATGTCATTGTTGATGATGATGTTCACAACTACATTCGCAGAATTATTTTATGATAAAAAGAGTGACCATGATACAGAGACTTCAATCCTTGCACGAAGGAGAAGAGGATTTCATCTTGAGGATTTTCTGGAAGAACAAATTCAAGATAATTCCAGAGACATTTCCGGAAGTCTTTGCATGGGTTATGGCGTTAACTGTTGTATTGAATTACACTTCAGACATGATACACACATTCAATTACATGCAACAGCAGGACCCAAAACAAAGTTCACTCAATTACAAGGAACATTCACACATAACAATAGAACAGGTACATGGGAGTGTACATCGATAGATGGATTGTACTGGAGTATTGTGATAAAAGGAAATGAGTCAGCTACATGGTCTGGAGACCTCACAAATGATAAGATATCATTTGGAAGAGTGGGAAAATCTCGAGAGGAAATTTGGTTTCAAACACAGAATTATGTAAAAATAATGGATTCATCAATATTTCCCATAAAAGTTGATGAAGATTGGGTGGAAAAATGGAGATTCCAAATAATTAGGGAACCTGTTGAAGTTAATATAACCATCAATTTCAGAGGTACAAATGTTATTAATCCTGAAGTTCAAATCGCTCCAACATTGGTGAATATTCAGGAAGGAACAGATCCATTATATTTAAAATGCAACACAAGATTGGAGATTCCATCTGAATCAGTGGTAACTTGGACAAAAGGAGAGGTATTTTTAGGTAGTTTCTCTAATGGTCCAACTAATGTGATTCATAAGGGTCAATCTGGGAATGTGAAATGGTTTGATAAAAAGTTTATATTTTATCAAGACCATCCATCTTCCAAAGATTCAGGAATTTATCAGTGTTGCATATTAACTATAAATAATCATAAACAATGTGAAACTGTAAATGTCACTGTGTGGTCACCTACAGAAAATATTTGTACCAAGGTTAAATTTGAACCATCTAGTCCTTTCCAGATTAATCACTTCCAGTCGAAGTCTCTTTTGAGAAATGGTAAATATGTCACCATAATGTGGACATTTAATATATCAGACTGGAAAATATCATCAAAGTATCCTCAATGTGAAAAGCATCTTGCTCACATGGAGGAAGGTTTAGAACGATGGTTTAAGAAGAGTATTTCCAAGCAAACTAGAACTAAAAGAGGTATAGTAGAGGGTATTTTAGGAGGAATAGGTACCTTTGGAAGCTTGGTCAATACAATGAATATAAATTCATTACAATCAGATTTAAAAAACATAGGTTATCTGGGAAAGAAAGGAAGTAAAGTGCAGAAAAGTCTAAATCAGCTTTTGGAAAAAATGATTGTTAATTCTGTAGTTGTTTTAGGATCTTCTGTTTCGCATCTTCAAGATGTTACTTTAAGTTTGATCCGAAGTGAACAAGAGTCAGAAGTAGCCAGGGCATGTATAGAAATCCAAATAGAATATTCTACGAATTTAAAAATGATGGCTCAGGCTTTACAAAGTGGAATTACTCCACTTGGTATATTGGAAAATTTACCTATGAAATATAATTATAGTATGAGACATATAGATTTATGGGTAAATAAGTGGTTGGGATGTAATGAGAACACATGTACAGCGACCTCATTGATTCCAGTAGCTGGAAGAGAACAAATGGTCGTTCCAATAATAGTTTTAGGAATTCCTGTGAGTGAAACACAGTTGATTTATTATCAATTGCAATATACAGAATTTGCATATGATGGTTCTCATAGAGAACAATTGGATCTTTCTTCATGTCTACACTTTGTTTCTAAAATAATCTGTTTACCGGAGCAAGATAAGGCGATTTATCATTCTTGTTTCCATAATCAAACTTCTTGCCATGCACGGATTGAGAATGTGCACTCAATTCATGATCTGGTAACTCAAGTTGGTTTAAACAAAGTTTGTGTACAAGTGATGTCCGAGAAAGAAAAGGTCGTAGCATTCTTTTCTTCTTGTATACATTACGAGAATTTGACAAGAGGTCTATATTGTTTGGAAGGAGATTTGAGAGCCATTTCTATGAATTTAGGAAGACTTTATATTTCTTCCATAAATACAAATCAATTGAAAACCCTTCCAGTACAATTCAGTCTCACTCAAATTGATACATTTCCGTGGGATAAGTGGACAGAAGAAATTAAAAAGGATAAAGGTTTTTTAAAAATATTAAACGAACAAGTAAAAGAAGCTGAAATTGCATTTAATCATCATCAAGGACAATTATCAGAAATAGAACATGAATGGAATACTATGTCTGGAACATCTTGGTGGGGAAAATTTAAGAAATCTGTAAATATGTGGACAAAATCTTCTGCACAAACAATACTTTGTCCCATCCTATTATTATTATATTTATTGTGATATTTTTGTGTGTTATCTATCAAATTTTTATTATGTATAAGATTAGGAAAACATATAGGAATATAAAGGAAGAAATTAATAAGGGAGACAACATTTTAAAAGAAATGTTAAAAAGAACTCAGTATTCCAATTCTATATTGAATACTGAACCAAAAATTGATCAATCAACCAAGTGCTATAACATAGTCAATGAATGAATGTGATACGAACGGAGAATAATTGCGTTAAATTAGAAGGTTATGATTGAAAAATTAGATTTAAAATCATAATCAGGGGGAAATGTAAAATAACATATTAACACTTTTTAGTAGGATAGGGTATTTTAAGGACCATGAAAGGTCAGCACTTGTGTGAAGTGTCAATTTTGACAGTTCTTGAGACGACAATAGTATTTGGAAAGGTTAGGAATCCTCCTAACTCAGCATATCATTATTAGCTTTACAAATAAGGAAATTTAGAAAACCATGATGTAAGGGGTTTTACTTGTTAACCATATATGTCTGTTATAATGGTTAATTTAGGATACAATGTAACTCTATGGAGAGTCAACCTATAAAAAGGCTTTGTCCCATGACATTGGCAGAGCATTCTTTGACAAGACACCTGTTGCTCTCTACACACACACATTCACACATACACGTTACTTTAAGGGAATCACTTTTTCTTCACTCATTCTAAATTGGTTTATTACATGCTTGTTATCTTTTGAGATTCTTCTGCTGTACTTTATATTTTTCTCTTCCTAAACTTTGTAACTGTTTCTTTTTATGCGAATTAAACCCTTTTAACTTTTATCTTTCATCAAGAACTCTCCATATTTTGTTGGCTCCTTCTGAAGCATCTCTTACAAAATTAAGAAATGCTGGACGATATTTAACAGCTATCCCCCTCTCCCAGTCCCAAGCCGTCAGCTGGTAGCCAGGCAGAAGAAACATTACCTAACAAACCACCAGCTGCAGCAGGGGAGGGAGGGGGTTGAAGCTGGGGGGGTCTAGACACCAGCCCCTGTAAAGAAGATAATACTAAGGATAAAGATGAAATAACTGGAGCAAGCTGCCCCGGCCACTCATCCGACTGCTGACCCGGTCCAGGTAGGGATGATGCCGTCATCTGTGAGCTGGTTCCAGGGGTTCCTCCAGCCACACCACCAGCCCAGCCAAAAGATGGTTGGCTATCCATGACTCCCATCCCAGGCCCCTCCGCACCCTGGGACTCAATGCCACGAGCCCCCAGGAGGGAGTTAAAAGCCTGCAGTGCCGATGACGTCAAATCGCTGCTTCCCCTCGCGATGCCATCCACAGAAATCCCGGTCCCGCAAGATCTTGTCCGCGACTGTGCCGACGGAGAGGGAGGATATCTTCTGTTCACACGCCGGCTCCTCCTCAGACGTGAATCCTGGACCGCACCAGCTCCAGACGAATCTTCAACGCGCGCTGACTCCGGAAGCTCCAACCCGTCCACAACCGAAACACCATCAGGAACAGGTGACAGCAGAGAAGATGGAAAGGCAGCAGATGTCCCAGACGAAACCGGCTCCGGAGGTCTCAGACGAAGAAGACATTCCCCAATCCAGGCAGGAGCTCCATCCTCTACAGCATGGCTCGCCAATTCTTCAATCAGGGACTCCATAAAGGTAAGCAGGAACAGCTGGGCACAAACGGTCCGCTTCACAGCCGCAGGTCACTTCAAAAGGCACCACCTTTTGTCTCCCACCTTCTTATTCAACTCCAGAGGACTCCCATAACCAATCAGAGCCCTATCTCCAGGGGCCCCCAAAACACTGCCCTAGCCCTAGAGCATTTACAGGCCCACCTGAGAACCAATCAAATTAGGTTGCTGGGCAGAGCACATCAGCCCAGAAACCTAAATCATAACAGCGGGAAACTCTCCCGCCCAAATCCACCTTTATCTGCCCTCCTAGCCTACCAACACCATCTAAGGTCAAATAAAGTTCAAATATGGCTTAATGCCAATTCTGCCATGGGTCCCCCCCTAATGGTCCGGGGGCTATTCATTATCAATCATGTGACTGCACCGTGTCTCTGCTGTCCGGATCCGGAACAGGGCTTGGCTCTCTTTCACGCAGTGGATTACCCGCACACACGGCATCCGCTCATGTGAAAGAGCCCTAATGGTGCCACTTGTTCTAGGCGCAGTGAAAACAAAGAAGCCATGGATACACCGTCGCCGCCAATGAAAGATGCAGAACTTGTGTGCCACTCACATCCGCCACTAGTAGAAAAAAAGGCCTCAGCAGGGACTCGGAGTCAAGTGTGGGCATATTTTGGGCATACATCGCTGGTGAAGACGGGCAGCCAACAGACACGGAAAAACCTGTCTGCAAAAGGTGTTACAAATCTCTCCATTACAAAGCAGGAAACACCAGCAACTTGGCAGACAATCACCCTGACCTCTACAATGAGCTGAAAACTCAACGGGTTAGCCAATTTTAAGTCTACCCTACCTACCCATGCTCTCTTCTAAGTGAGGGGTTGTCTCACATAAGCAAATAGCTTATTGTGTAGAGAAAGAGGAATACAAGGCACTTACTAATGTATTGTGATTGTCCATATTGCCTACTTTCCGGGCTGCATTCATTTTTCCATCTCATTATACACTGCTTTTTTCCATGGTTACAAGTCACGACCACCCTGCAATTTAGCAGCAGTGGTCGTGCTTGCATTGCAGGCTGGCTGTAACCCCTGGACACGAGCATTGCATAGGGTGATGGAAAAATTTAATGAAGCCAGCAACAAGTGCAATATGGAGAATCACAGCACATAGGAAGAGTCTTGTTTTGTATTCACTTTATCGACAGGATAAAAGCCATTATCTGAAGTGAAACTTGTACTACAGACCTCTGGACAAGCAGAGCTACAGATGCATTCATGGCCTTCACCATTCACTTTATAATGGAAGAATGGGAGTTGTAGTCTCAGTGTTTAGGCTGTACGGCTCTGTACACAGATCGTACCGCTGACAGTTTGCATGAAGCATTTGAGGAATCCTTAACTGAAGACTGGAAACTGGACATATCCAAAATGTCCGGAACAACAACAGATAACGCCTCTAACAACATCAGAGCGTTTGAAGAATACAGCTGGGTCCCATGTTTTGGTCACAATTTGCACCTGGCAGTAAACAAAGCCCTGGATATTGACACAGTGGCGGCGTGTCTCTCAAGGTTAAGACAGACGGTCTTAATTCTGCCGATCAAATAAAATGAGACGATCATTGAAAGAAAAACAAAAAGGCACTTCAGATACCCGAACACAAGCTTATTCACGATGAACCGACGAATTGTATCTTATGCCAAAGGATACTGAGGTCACCATTGTGGAGATTTTACTGATGCGTTAAGTGGAGAGAAAGACCCAACCCAGTCTTCTGTTCTTCCTTTGACATGAAAAATATATGCATGTGCATCGGAGGAGGAATCTGACAGCATCCTTGCCAGAGAAATGAAACAAAAAGGTCATAGATGACATAAAAAGGGGTAGCAAAGCAAAATGTTTCAACTCATTCTCAACACTGCCACATATCTAGATCCAAGATTTAAGGACTCATTTGTGTCTATTCAAGATGAAGTAAAAGGAGAGGTTCTACAGAGAGCTTCCATTCTTCAGCTACCAGCAAGTGGCGGAGCAGAACAGAAAGATTAAGAAGAACATGCAGTGGCACAAGTCAGTAAGAAAAAAAAAAAAAAAGATCTCAAAAGCTTGGATGGACAATGGACAACATTGTGACGGAAAAAAGGGGGTCAGCCTCAGCAGGTGGTTCTGTCGGTACTGAAGATGCATCATCTGACAAAAGCCCTACAGCAATGCTTTGCAATTACTTCTTCTTGTACAAACAAATGAAAGAAATTAGTCCAGAAGAAGACCCACTAGCCTGGTGGAGGAGAAATGCCCCAAGTCTGCCAGTTCTTGCCCATTTTGCAAAAGCGTATCTATGCATTCCAGCCTCTAGTTGTGCATCAGAACGAGTATTCAGTACTTCGGGCCTAATCTGCAGTCCAAGAAGAATGAGGTTGACTGAAGACCATATCAACACACTTGGCACAGACTCACCAGAGCTCCATCGACTCTTCAAACAGCTGATCAACAGGGGGCCTGCCAGGCGTCAGAGGATGGGCCATCAATATCACAAACCCTGACAACCCCTTTAATTTAAACTACTTGTTATGTACAAAAAGGATGATATTACCCAGCCCGTGAGGGAATCTACACTGCATCTAATGAGGACCTACCTCTAGTACAGGGATCAGCCATCTTCAGCACTCCAGCAACTACAACTCCCAGCATGAAAACATGCTCAACTGTTCTTTTAACTCCCACAGAAGTGAGTAAAGTATTCTGGGAGTTGTAGTTTCTGAACAGCTGGAGCGCTGGAGGTTGCTGATCCCTGGTCTAGTATGACAGTTCTCAGTTTTAGTAAAATATTTACATTCTCTGGCTGCACAGTGTGCATTTCAATGCAATTCAGGAAGACCATCTTTTCATATCTTGACTATTAGGCCTGACCTGCACACGAAAGTGCTTCCGTAGTGTTCCGTCACGCACCATTTCACATGTCCGGATTTGCGGATCCATTTAAGTCAATGGCTCCGCATCAGTGATGCGGAATGAACACGGAACGGTGCGGTCCACAATACGGCAATGGGACACCTATGGTCGTGTGCAGGAGGCCTTATTCCTGGTAGAAGTTTATGAATAAAGGTACAAAAAAAAAATACATTGGGTGCTACCAGTCCCATCCTACTTGTACAGTCTGACACTGGCGGCAGCATAGGGTTATAGACTGTGCCAGTCAGAGCGGGAGTCTTTGGAGGGACATGTGCTCAACTCGTAACAGCTCCAATACAAACTTCTAGCTGGAATAATAGAGGTACAGCACGAAGTGAAGTTTGTAAGAGATAGACTAAATGCTCCAGAATTATTTGCCTAAAGATGAGTCGGGCAGGATCGGTGAAGGCTCCTCCTTAGCATTGTTACATTGTCAAATTCAATATCGAACTCTGACAATCTGATATCTGGTGCAGGTTTTTCAATAAAAACACAAAAGGCTTTTTTGTGTTTTTATTTTATTTTTGCGTGGCTTCGAGTATCGCAATACTTTTTTTTATGGTATCGAAATCGAATCAAAATTTAGGTATCGCAACAACTCTAGAATGGATTGAACAAATGTCATCCATATTCTGCCTATATCATCAGCAAAACCATCCATATCTGTAGGTTGCCTATAGGTTGGATACCCACAGCACGAGTGTATGCTGGGGACACCGTATGTTTTCATAGGAATATATTACAGAATAATGTAAAAAAAAAAAATTAATTAAATGATTCTTGTTATAACACAGAATGAATTTGGAGATGTTTGCAGCATGAAACCGTTTAGATGGTAAAATGTGAATATTTTATTTAACGTAGAGCAACGTACAATTAGCATTTTTTTATGACTATTTATCTATTTATTATCCAGGTATGTGGAGCTAAATGTTCACAGCTCCGAATATTACTGGAAGTACAAACAGGAAATTCCAAGTTTTCTAACGAATCGCCCAAGGGAAATAATCAGCCACATTATGCAGAGAATGGATAGCACACTGGATCTAACCAGCATTGTGTGTGCGGACGGAACTAGCGGACGGAACTAGTGGACGGTGAGACTCAAAAGGCAAAAAACATATACCGTGAATCAGGAGGGCAAACTCCACTCTGCACGTGTGAAGACTGGGGAAACCTTGTACTTCCATGTAAACACATTTGCTGCATTCTACAATTCCTCCGTGAATGGGGATGGCATAGACTGAGTCTTACACTCACAACCCACTGTTTTCACTTTACATTAATTGTTTTTCAAAAGAAGTAAGAGAGGAGACATCTCAGGGCCAGCCCCATTTTCTAGACTTAAAATTACCTCCTGCCGAACATAAACTGGCCCAACACCTCGTCGGGGAGCATTGCGAACAACAAAAATCAGAAATGGTCATATACTTCAACCAACTAGTAGACGCCTTGTATCTGATAAAGATGTTTGCGATTTAAATAAAGCAGAGAAGGACCTGGAGAGATTGGTCACCAGTGTAAAGAGTCTGGTGCCAAAACATGAAGGTTTACCATGGTTAGGCCCCTTTCACACAAGCAAGTTTTCCGCGCGGGTGCAATGCGTGACGTGAACGCATAGCACCCGCTCTGAATCCTGACCAATTCATTTCAATGGGTCTGTGCACGTTTTTTCTCACCCATAAGCTCTGTGTTGCGTGAAAAACACAGCACGTTCTATATTCAGCGTTTTTTTCACGCAGCCCCGGCCCCATAGAAGTGAATGGGGTTTCAGTGAAAAACGCATTGCATCCGCAAGCAAGTGCGATGCGTTTTTCACTGATGGTTGCTAAGAGATGTCGTTTGTAAACCTTCAGTTTTTTTATCACACGCGTGAAAAATGCATCAAAACGTATCGCACTCGCGCAGAAATAAAATGAACGCAAATGCAGACAAAACTGACTGAACTTGCTTGCAAAATGGTGCGAGTTTCACTGAAAGCATCCGGACCGAATCCGTCACGCTCAGGTGAAAGAGGCCTTAGAGTCTCCAAAGAGGAAAAAGGATGCATTAGTGAATGTCGAACCACTGCCATATGGCGGCCAAAACATCCATCTTCTCAAAGAGTTGGTACCAAAGCTGATATTAGGGAAGATGTATGGGATATCGGAGAGGAAAGAACATCCATAAACCAGTTTAGCGCTTTGGACAGTGTATCGGACAAGACACCTGGAAAATAATAAATGGCATCAAATTAACTTACCAGGATAAAGGTAGATATTGGATGGAACAAGTGGTTTGAGGACAAAGTAATTATTGTTTGCCAATATCTCATTTCTGTTCAATTCCCTCATGTGCTCGGTCTATTTGACACGTTTGCTCTTGGCACATAGTAAAAGTCGGCCAAGCGCTACCCAAAAAGAAAACATTATTCAAATTCATCATTCAGGAGCACATTGGCTGGTATCTCCTGGATGTCACAGTCTATGACTCGCAAAAAAAAACTGTCACAGACACTCTAAAAAAAAAATCTAATTTGCATACATTTTTTTTTAAAAAGGTGAATACTCAGTGCTTGACATTCCAAAAACAAAAAGTCACAAATTACTGAGCAATAGCAACTGCGGTTTGTTTGGCGTATGGAGTGAGGTTGAGCAATCTTGTCTTTGACCAAAGTTAAATGCGAGCTCATATTGTTTACCGCCTTGAGAAACCAAGAAATTACGATGTTCCCCCATTCAATGCTGGCAAAATCACACGCCCCAAATTATAAAAATAAAAAAATTACACTAAGCACCTATTGCTGATGTCAGCTTTACAACCCTACAGATTAAATGGTGGAATGCTCAGCTTGTGGCACCACGTTCAGTCGGCCAAATATCTTCTTGCACTAAAACAAAAACTATATTTGCAACGAATCTGGTACTTCCTAATTGAAGGGTGTATGGTAAATCCATGCTGTTATTACCCACAGAGGGTTACCAAATGTTATATATGTTTTATGTAATTAACCGTTTTATTTATAACCACCACTGTTCCCAGAAACCCAGTAGTGAATTTTTAAGTAAATTTTGTGTTTTTTCCTTGTATTTTTACTCTTTACTTTCTAATTACTCTTATTTTTTCTCCTGTTGTGAATGTGATTGCTGCTGTTATGCCAAAATGTCCCCACTGAGGGGCAATAAAGGGATTTTATTATTATTATTTTTTTAAAACTGTATTTTTAAATTATAAAAAAGTTTAAATAATTTATTTAAAAAAAATAGCACATAGGGACTTTTAGATTTAGTTTACAATAACTATATGCTGGCACACTTTTGCATGCCATCATATTGTGGTTGTGCATAAAGAAAGTAACCAGTGCGTAATGACCTACAGTTCCAGCGATGATGGCATAGGACATTGTGTCATTATAGAAGAGGATAGTCTGTGGGTGCAAACACACGTTAAAGAAAAGCAGATTTTCTTTTAGCATGTTGTCACGGGGAAATGTGGATAACAGGTACACCAGATAGACAGCATAGGATAACAGTCTAGGCCTAGAAGCTAGTGAGGGAGAGATGGTTACCTCCTAGCATTCCCTGAGTCTCTCCCTGACTCCTGACAGTATGTGCAAGCCCTGATGGTGGACGAACACATACACTCGTACCTAGACCCTGCTAATACTGTAGCAAACCCTAGATTAGGGAACGGGGAATGAGACTGCTGGTACCTTCCACAGTGAAGGGGCCAGCGTCTCCCTGAGACCTAGACTGACACAAACACAGAGAAAAAGCGGAACTTAGCTTGGGAAGAGTGAGGAACAAGGGCTCCACAAACAACCAGCAGGAACTCCAGAAGGAAATATCTACCGCATGGTGAGAAGCCAGAGGCAGACTGAAATAGAGCCTCTAACCAGCAAACCTGGGGAGAGGTGGGATCCCACCCACAACAACAAACTGAAAGGAAACACCTAGAACCTGTCAGATAGACTCACGTGCAGCAAGTCTATCTGATCTCCTCCGATCTCTCACAGGGCCGGCAGTGACACATGTGAAACTCTGCAGCACTTCTGCAACATGTTCACATCCCATATGTCAGTGAAAATTGTGAGTAATGAGTGCAGCACTTAGATGTGGGACTGGTAAATGCATGGCCATAAGTGGCATAAATGGTATTCAATGGAAATTTTGTATGACAACTAGGTAAAGAACTGCCTAAACTAACATTCACAAGATTGTTTCACCTAACCTGAAATAGGTTAAGGCTGGCCAGGCAGGATAGAGTCTAAAAAACAAGTCTCAAAGGGTCAGGCAGGAGCAGTGTCTGAATACAGGCCAAGGTAGTCAGTCATCTAGTCAGGGCCGGTAGCCGGGTCAGGAGCGGGATATCCGAACAGGGATTATAGGTCAAAGAACAGGAACACAAGCCGGGGTCAGGTACACGGATAAATAGATAGAATTTCTCCCTCTTATTAGAACATGCACTTTCCTTATAAATATCAGGAAGGGAGCACACGCCGCCCCACGGGCAGACACTGTGGCCTCAGTTGGAGCAAGTGCATGTGTATCCCAGCATGGAGGAGCGGTGAACAGACAGCATGTATGGACGCTAACAGGGATACGGTGTCTGCTGGGAGAAGTAGTACGCTGGCTGGCACACACTGCTGCCACTGCATAAATATATCTGTCTTTGAATAGATGGAGTTAATTTTACAAATTCATTTTTAGAAGGATACACATTCTGCCAAATTCGTTTGCATTGGACGCCTAGAAATAGTACATTTATAAGGGATTTTCCAGTTTATACAAGTGTGCCGTGTACTAAGGAGTTAATCTACCATAGACTTCTCTGGGAGAGCAATCTATCCCATAGAAGTCTATTGCAGAGCGGCTGCAGTACACAGCCACAGCATCGTAGATGGAGTCTATCTAAGGGAATACTCATAACAGGAAACATCTTTAATAAAGGACAAGGTTGACCACATTTCGGTGGTATGTCCTGCAGAAGCTCAGGTTGTTTTTTTAAATATTTGTGCCATTAAAAAGAAAGCAGTTACGTGTCAGTACGAACTGAAGAAGTTCAATAATGAGGTCATTATGGCTCAAAAACTGTTGGCCCCTTGCCCTCACAAAGTGGTTGATAGCCGAGATGCCTGCCTCGTGGGGTATTGAGGAATACAGGGCCTCTACATCAATTGATGCAAGGAACCAGTTGTTCCTTCAGTTCGTACTGACACGTAACGGCTTTCTTTTTAATGGCACGTACTTCCACCAGCTCAGGGGCACTGCGATGGGCAGTTCTTGTGCGCCGTCGTACGCTAATCTGCTCCCGGGCTGGTGGGAAGAAACCATGGTATTTGGTGACCCCCCGATGACTGGCCTCACCGATGTAGTAATGTGGTCACGCTTCATTGACGACATTTTCGTCATCTGGAGAGGGCCAGAACGGTCATTTAAGGAATTCGTAGCTGGTCTCAACAACAACCAGATTAATTTGCGATTTACAACAGTCATTGAGAAGGATCGCCTGCCATTCTTAGACATCTTGATTCATAAAGGTTCATCTGGGCAAATTGAGACCTGCATTTATCGCAAACCGACATCTACTAATTCCTTGTTAAAGTGGGAGAGTAACCATGCAGGTCCCCTGAAGAGGGGTAATCCCACAGGGCAATATCTGCGTCTTAGACGCAATTGCTCTAATGACGCAGAATTCATCAATCAGGCAGGAGACCTACGCAGAAGGTTCCGCGAACGGGGCTATCCAGACAAGGTTCTGCGTATGGCCTTCCAGAAAGCTTTAGCCAAAGAACGTACGGACTTGCTCCATGCCACCAGCCACCCAGAGGGTGAGACTACTAACACCATGCGAGGGATTGGTACATTTGATACAGCAAGAAAGGAGAGAAAAGAGACAGGAGGCCGCGCCTCGTGTGTGTGGCTGTATTTTTGGTCTTTTTGCACTGTATACAAGAAGCGCTTACTGTATGTTGTTGTGTGGAGCCACAACAACTGTATGACGCCTATGCTGGTATTCTCCCGTCCAGCGTGCGGGGTCCTGTACTGCTGCCAAAGGTTCCCTTTTCTCTGCCCGGTTGTGGCAAGAGAAATAAGTATGAAAATAAAAAGGTAGTGGTTTTTTTAACCCTTTTTTCGGCGCTGAAAACAGGAGGCGAGTTCTCATAAAATATTTTTAAAAAAGTAGAGTAGCTATTTATTCTTTTGTCAACGCGTTTCAAGGGCGTACGGCCCTCTTCTTCAGGACAATAAAAGCATATGTTTGATCATATTAAAACATCGTCTTTTAAAAGGGGTATTTTGGCGCGCAGGCCAGTGGTTTGCTGGGCGGAGAACTGATGTGCATGACGTCATTCGTGACGTCACCTGGAGAAACGCCCATCGGTATCTGACTGTCACTAAGGGTATGGTGATCGCTATTATATAGCGGCTGGTTGCTGACTCTGTGGTATGCATGACTTTAGATTGGTATTGGTATGTGCTGGCCGTCTTTTCGTGTTAGGGTGGTATGCGGCATATTTTGGTACCCCAATCTGGTGGTTTGTGTATATTTTGGGCTGCTGCCAGCACTGTAAAGTAGGGGGGATAAGTAGCTTGGCAGCGCTCCAAATGCCCGCAGGTGTCAGGCTACGGTGGTGCTATGGTTTGCTGTGATGGCAGCATGGTGGGTAGGGGGGGGGGGGGGAGAGGGGGTCCGTCCTGAGTTGCTTATCAAAGGTGCTGCCGGACTATGTTAGCGCTATGCTTTTCTGTAAAGGGCGGGCTGTGGTTTGCTACTGGGTTTCGATGTTCATATGGGTAAGAAAATATTGCACTAAGAGGCAGCGAGGGAAGCGCATCACAGGTAGCCGTATTTTTGTGCGTGTGAATACAGCGGGGTCCCTGTGTTTATTTTCTTACGGTGGGAAGGTAAATCCTTTGGAATTGTTTTTTGGGATTTTGACCAGGTGAAATAGGAGTGCGGTGGTTGTTCTTAGTTAGGGATTGTATTTTTATATATTTTTAAAAAATGTTATGTTTGTATATATTAATATTAATTTGTTTTTTGTAGATTGCATTATTGCTAGGATTCCGGGCTGGCGCCGGCCGGCAGTGGCCATATCGTCCGCAGGTAGTATCGCTGTATTTATCGTTAGTTTTTTAGCAGAGAGCGCTGTCTCGGGAAGGCGAGTGTCATGACCCGGGTTGTATTCGAACCGGGATCTTCCTGGTCTCTTAAACCATAGCCTTACCTGTTGTGCTACAGAAGAGATCTAGACTTTGGGAATGTCCTTACTGTGTTCAACACTACATCATACTCTCTAGCTCCACCTGCTGCCAGCTGTGGACAATTCTCAATCTGGACAGCCTTTAAATAGGAAGTGAGGTCATCACTCAGTGCCCGTTTATTTGGATTTCTTCCCTGGGTGTTTTGACTTCAGTGATCTTCCTTGTATTGAACTCCTGCCTGATATCCCGACTATTCTACAGCCTGCTGATTTTGTACCTTGCCGCCAGATCGTGAATGACCTTAGCCTGCCTGACTCTTCTCCGGATTTTGATTCTGAACTATTCGCCTGACGACGCTTTGCCTGGATCTCAAGCACACTATTTCCACTTCGGACACTACCTTTTACAGGTACCTTACATAATAAACGGGCCACAATGGCAGTGGACCCTGCTGAGATTGTTAAGGCGATTACACGTCAGGGACAATTGATCGGAGCTCATGAACAGCAATCTTGCTTCCCTGGACGCCAAGTTAGATGAACTTTGCACCATGCTCAAATCTTGTTTGCCTGGTTCCTCTGCAACGGTTCAGACTCCGGATCCTACTCCTACTACGGTCCAACCCGCCTCTTCTGTACCACCAAAACTTCCCTTGCCTGACAAGTTTGGTGGTGATACTGAGGACTGCAGAGGCTTTTTAAATGTTTGCCGTTTGCATTTCCGCAACAACCCTGCAACTTTTAGCACTTCGTCTGCCAAAGTGACTTTTGTAATTTCCTTGTTAAAGGGGAAGGCCCTGGCCTGGGTCTCTCCTTATTTGGAACGCAACGATCCTGTACTCCAAGATGCTGAAAAATTTCTGGCCTCTCTCCAGATTGTATTTGACAAGCCAGGTAGAGTTTCTGCAGCTGAGTACTCCCTCTTGGACATACAACAAGACACCAGATCTGTGGCACAGTATGCTATTGAGTTCCGTACCCTTGCTGCTGAAACAAATTGGGACTCAAGGGCATTACGTGCAGCCTTCCGAAAAGGTCTTACGGATCGCATCAAGGACGAATTAGTCTATAAGGATCTCCCAGAAGACCTTGAGAAATTCATAGAGCTGTGTGTTCGTCTGGATGTCCGGTACCATGAAAGGTGCCAAGAGAGACTTAGAACCCGCAAGTTTCCTAGGCCAGCTTACCGTTTGGCCCCTAACTTCCAAGCACCACCTCAGCCAGAACCTGAAACCTCTGTTGAACCCCAGACACCTGCGGAACCCATGGAGGTGAGCCGTCTCCACCTAACTGAGTCAGAGAAACAAAGGAGGCGTTCATTGGGCCTGTGCCTGTACTGCGGACTTAAAGGACATTTAGTATCTGTCTGCCCCTCCCGTCCAGTAAAAGGCAGGGTCTAACCAGTGTTGGAGGAGCTGGCTTAGACCTTACAGGTAAATCCTCCAAGACCAAGATTACTGTTCCGGCTACTATCCATTTATCTTCTAAGCTTGTTTTCTGTGAGGCTTTTGTGGATTCCGGAGCGGCGGGTATATTCTTGGACTACACTTTTGCAAGAAAGAACAACATCCCGTTTGTTCCTAAGTCTAGACCCCTGAACATTACCACCCTGAATGGACAGCCCTTGGGAGATGGTATTGTGAAATTCGAGACTACGACAATCACCCTGCAGGTAGGCCTCCTCCACAAAGAGGAAGTTGTCTTGTCTCTTATTGATTCTCCGCTTCTGCCTATCATCCTTGGTTACCCATGGTTACAACTTCACAACCCCTCTTTTGATTGGGAAAATGGAGAACTAACCTCCTGGGGATCGTCCTGTCGCCTTCGCTGTTTGTCTCAACCCAAAAGACTTTCTGCTTGCATGTTGGCTCCTGTGACTATCCCACCTACCTTGCCTCGTGAATACCATGACTTTGCAGACGTATTTTGCAAACAAAAGGCAGAGGTGTTACCCCCACATCGTCCTTTTGACTGTACAATTAAATTGATTCCCGGAGCACCTCTTCCCAAAGGAAAGACCTACCCCCTGTCTCTGCCCGAACAAAACTCTATGGAGGAATACGTAAGAGACAACTTGGAAAGAGGTTTTATCCGACCCTCTTCTTCTCCAGTAGGAGCAGGTTTCTTCTTCGTTGAAAAGAAAGATGGGGGCCTTCGACCATGCATAGACTATCGGGGGTTAAATCAAATCACCGTAAAGGACTCCTACCCTTTGCCACTCATTCTTGAACTATTTGATCTACTTAAGGGGGCTGTTATATTCTCCAAGCTAGACCTACGAGGGGCTTATAACCTGATTCGAATTAATGAGGGGGACGAGTGGAAGACAGCATTCAACACTCGTAATGGACACTTTGAATATTTGGTCATGCCATTTGGCTTGTGTAACGCACCTGCTGTCTTTCAACGTTTCATGAATGAAATTTTTCATGATTTCAGCAACCGTTTTGTGATCATCTACTTGGACGACATTTTAATCTTTTCCAAGACTCTTCTAGAGCACATCTCGCATGTGAAACAGGTATTACAACGGCTTAGAGAAAACCATCTTTATGCAAAAATCGAGAAGTGCAGTTTCCATCAAAGCTGTATTCCTTTCCTTGGGTACATCATAAGTGCTGACGGTTTCCAAATGGACCCTCAAAAACTTTCCGCTGTCTTGCAATGGCCCCAACCGACCACTTTAAGAGGACTCCAAAGCTTTTTAGGATTTGCAAATTACTACAGACGCTTCATTAAGAGTTTTGCCTCCATTGCGGCACCCCTTACTGCCATGACTAAGAAGGGTACAAATTGCAAGGCGTGGTCTTCAGAAGCAAAATCAGCTTTCCAGCGATTAAAGGACATGTTCAGTAAAGCTCCAATTCTTCTGCATCCAAATCCTGACCTCCAGTACACTGTTGAGGTTGATGCCTCTGAGGTTGGAGCAGGTGCCGTACTCTCCCAGAGACAGCCAAAGTCTGGTAGAATCCATCCAGTAGCTTTTTTCTCTAGAAAGTTTTCTCCGGCAGAGATGAATTATGATGTTGGGAATCGAGAACTACTGGCCATCAAATTGGCATTGTCTGAATGGCGACATCTTCTGGAAGGGGCTTCCAAACCTTTTACTATCCTCACTGACCATAAAAACCTACTGTATCTTCAGACTGCTAGACGTCTGAACTCACGTCAGGCTCGATGGGCTCTGTTTTTCTCCCGTTTTAATTTTGTCCTTTCTTACGTTCCAGGACATAGAAACAAAAAAGCCGATGCTCTTTCCAGACAGTTCGCTTCCTCTGAAGAAGATCAACCAGCCGAGCAGTATATAATCCCACCTCACAAAATTGTCGCACAGATCTCTACGGCCCTTTCCCAACAACTACAAGAAACCCAGAATCGTGTTCCCCAGGGCTTGAAGATACCACCAGGTCGCCTGTACGTAGCCCCTAGTCTCAGAAAACCTATACTCCTCTGGGCACATGATGGCGTGTTATCCGGTCATCCTGGTGTCACCATCACTCTTAAGACCTTGCAGCGTCATGTCTGGTGGCCTCGTATGAAAAAGGATGTTACTGACTATGTGGCTGCCTGCCCAACTTGTGCTGCTAATAAAGTACCCCGCACATTACCTGCTGGACTGTTACATCCACTTCCGGCACCTCGCCAGCCTTGGACCCATTTGACCATGGACTTCATTGTAGACTTACCCAAGTCCGAGGGCATGACTGCTATATGGGTCACAGTGGATCGCTTTTCCAAAATGTCTCATTTTGTGCCGATTCCGGGATTACCTACAGCGAAAGCACTGTCCACTCTTTTCCTTTCCCATATTGTAAGACATCATGGCATACCTACCAATATCATCTCAGACCGCGGATCCCAGTTCGTTTCCCGATTCTGGAGAGCGTTCTGCAAGAAACTGGGAGTAACGCTCTCACTCTCTACCTCACATCACCCTCAAACTGATGGTCAAACCGAACGCATGAACCAGACCCTAGAAACCTACCTTCGACATTATGTCAATGCCTTACACTCCAACTGGTCTGAGTATTTGCCTTTAGCTGAGTTCGCCCTAAATTCCCGTTGGCACAGTGCTCTTCATACCACACCATTCTACGCAGCCCTAGGCTATCACCCTCAGACTTTTCCCCTACTCCAGCCTTCTTCTGGTGTACCAGCAGCAGATCAGCGGGTGAAAAATATTCTACTACATTGGAAGAAGATTCGTTTATTACTACGGAAGTCAGCAGGCAAGTACAGGTTTTTTTCCAACAGACGAAGACGCCATATACCTCCATATGTGGTGGGGGACAGAGTTTGGCTATCAACCAAGTATGTGAGACTGAAACAACCTTCTACCAAATTGGGCCCTCGATTCATCGGTCCTTACAGGATCATTGCTCGAGTTGGACCAGTTTCCTATCGCTTAAGATTACCTTCTTCTCTCCGGATACATCCCGTCTTCCACGTTTCACTCCTCAAAAAAGCTATTTTCAACCGCTACTCCAGATCACAACAACTACCTCCTCCTGTTCTTGTTGATGGACAAAATGAGTTTGAAGTCTCCAAGATTCTTGATTCCAGAAGACAGGGCCGTGGCCTTCGGTATCTGGTTCATTGGAAGGGGTATCCTGTCACAGACCGCTCCTGGGTTCCAGCCAAAGATCTGCATGCACCTTCTCTTATACGAGACTTCCATACCTCGTTTCCCACTAAGCCCCGCTAGGCCCCCGGAGGGGTCCATTGGGGAGGGGGCCCTGTCATGACCCGGGTTGTATTCGAACCGGGATCTTCCTGGTCTCTTAAACCATAGCCTTACCTGTTGTGCTACAGAAGAGATCTAGACTTTGGGAATGTCCTTACTGTGTTCAACACTACATCATACTCTCTAGCTCCACCTGCTGCCAGCTGTGGACAATTCTCAATCTGGACAGCCTTTAAATAGGAAGTGAGGTCATCACTCAGTGCCCGTTTATTTGGATTTCTTCCCTGGGTGTTTTGACTTCAGTGATCTTCCTTGTACTGAACTCCTGCCTGATATCCCGACTATTCTACAGCCTGCTGATTTTGTACCTTGCCGCCAGATCGTGAATGACCTTAGCCTGCCTGACTCTTCTCCGGATTTTGATTCTGAACTATTCGCCTGACGACGCTTTGCCTGGATCTCAAGCACACTATTTCCACTTCGGACACTACCTTTTACAGGTACCTTACAGCGAGGATGTTTGTATTTTGTCAATATGTTTTGATGTGGCAACATTTTATCAAACAGTGTTTATATATTTATAACTTGTAACGGGGGTTGAGTCCATTGTTAGTTGTATTTAGGTCGTGGGATGGAAGGATATCGGGAAAGGGAGGATAGAGGACAACTCTATATATTTTATTAGGAAATATATTTCATTGGGAGATGAATTTGAGGGCGTATGTTTATAGTATGGTTTCTGAGATTGCGTTGAGCCCATATTGTGCAAGGGTGTCCAGCTGGTAGATCCAGTACACTTCTCTCTTTTGTAGAGTATTAAAACTATTAAAGGGATTCTCTGGTATAAAATCGATTTGGGTGATGGTTAGGGGGTGTTGTTTTTCGATTGTTGATGCGCAGTGTCTAGAAAGGCTGTGTTTGAGGTATTGTCTGCGTATGTTGTATCTATGTTGGTTTACACGGTTATGTAGGGCCTGGGTTGTGCGTCCCACGTACTGGAGGCCACATTTACATTCGATTAGGTATATCACATAGCAGGTTTGACATGTCATGTGGTGTTTGATCATGAATGTGGATCCATTTTTATTTGAGGAAAAAAATGTGCGGTTGTGTGTAATAACCTTACAACATAGGCAGGTTTTTATTCCGCATTTAAAACTGCCTTTCTGGCCTATCTCTTTCTGCGTTTTTTTCGTGTTGTTTTGCTTTGCTGGGGGCTAGCATGTTTTTCATAGTGGGGGCTCTTCTGTGGATAATTCTTGGTTGTGATGACAGATATTTATCGAGAAAAGGATCTTGTTGTAAAATATGCCAGTGTTTGGCTAGAATTGAACGGATGGTTTTATTACATGTGTTATATTGGGTAATTAGGCTTAGGTGCATATCAGATTTTTGTTCATTCTTAGTTCCTTTTTCTAGGCAGCCAATACAAACGAATCAGAGGAAACTGCACAAAAAGGGAAGATTTTATCCTACAAGCAAAAATACAAAAAAGATTCAATGAAAAAGGGTACCCCAAAAAAACTAATAAAGGACGCATACGAAAAAAACACACAAATATCACAAAAAACCTGCCTAGAAAAAGGAACCAAGAATGAACAAAAATCTGATATGCACCGAAGCCCAATTACCCAATATAACATCTAATAAAACCATCCGTTCAATTTTAGCCAAACACTGGCATATTTTACAACAAGATCCTTATCTCGATAAATATCTGTCATCACAACCAAGAATTATTCACAGAAGAGCCCCTACTATGAAAAACATGCCCGCCCCCAGCAAACCAAAACAACACGAAAAAACCGCAGAAAGAGATAGGCCAGACCAGAAAGGCAGTTTTAAATGCGGAATAAAAACCTGCCTATGTTGTAAGGTTATTACACACAACCGCACATTTTTCCTCAAATAAAAATGGATCCACGTTCATGATCAACCACCACATGACATGTCAAACTTGCTATGTGATATACCTAATCGAGTGTAAATGTGGCCTCCAGTACGTGGGACGCACAACCCAGGCCCTACATAACCGTGTAAACCAACATAGATACAACATACGCAGACAATACCGCAAACACAGCCTTTCTAGACACTGCGCATCAACAATCGAAAAACAACAACACCCCCTAACCATCACCCCAATCGAGTTTATACCAGAGAATCCCTTTAATAGATTTAAAACTCTACAAAAGAGAGAAGTGTACTGGCTATACCAGCTGGACACCCTTGCACCATATGGGCTCAACGCAATCTCAGAAACCATACTATAAACATACGCCCTCAAATTCATCTCCCAATGAAATATATTTCCTAATAAAATATATAGAGTTGTCCTCTATCCTCCCTTTCCCGATATCCTTCCATCCCACGACCTAAATACAACTAACAATGGACCCAACCCCCGTTACAAGTTATAAATATATAAACACTGTTTGATAAAATGATATCGACAAAATACAAACATCCTCGCCTTCCCGAGACAGCGCTCTCTGCTAAAAAACTAACGATAAATACAGCGATACTACCTGCGGACGATATGGCCACTGCCGGCCGGCGTCAGCCCTAATAAATATTAATATATACAAACATAAATTTTTTTATAAATATATAAAAATACAATCCCTAACTAAGAACAACCACCGCACTCCTATTTCACCTGGTCAAAATCCCAAAAAACAATTCCAAAGGATTTACCTTCCCACCGTAAGAAAATAAACACAGGGACCCCGCTGTATTCACACGCACAAAAATACGGCTACCTGTGATGCGCTTCCCTCGCTGCCTCTTAGTGCAATATTTCCTTACCCATATGAACATCGAAACCCAGTAGCAAACCACAGCCCGCCCTTTACAGAAAAGCATAGCGCTAACATAGTCCGGCAGCACCTTTGATAAGCAACTCAGGACGGACCTCCTCTCTCTCCCCCCCCCCCCTACCCACCATGCTGCCATCACAGCAAACCATAGCACCACCGTAGCCTGACACCTGCGGGCATTTGGAGCGCTGCCAAGCTACTTATCCCCCCCTACTTTACAGTGCTGGCAGCAGCCCAAAATATACACAAACCACCAGATTGGGGTACCAAAATATGCCGCATACCACCCTAACACGAAAAGACGGCCAGCACATACCAATACCAATCTAAAGTCATGCATACCACAGAGTCAGCAACCAGCCGCTATATAATAGCGATCACCATACCCTTAGTGACAGTCAGATACCGATGGGCGTTTCTCCAGGTGACGTCACGAATGACGTCATGCACATCAGTTCTCCGCCCAGCAAACCACTGGCCTGCGCGCCAAAATACCCCTTTTAAAAGACGATGTTTTAATATGATCAAACATATGCTTTTATTGTCCTGAAGAAGAGGGCCTCTACTTTTTTTTAAAATATTTTATGAGAACTCGCCTCCTGTTTTCAGCGCCAAAAAAAGGGTTAAAAAAAAAAACACTACCTTTTATTTACATTTGATACAGAAGCGGGGCAAATCCGCAGTATCATCGCCAAACACTGGGATACCCTCCTTATGGACCCAGACTTGGGCGATGTCCTCAAACCCTACCCCTCCATCACGTATCGGAGGGGCAGGAATTTGAGAGACCGTTTGGTGCATAGCCACTTCGCCGGAGCATTCTGCCCCAAACCTGGCTGGGTGGCCCTGTGAAGGGCTGCTTTAGGTGCGGCAGTTGCAGTGTTTGTACAAACTGGCAAGTCATTCGCCAATCGTGATAACGGGTACAACCATCACATAAATGGCTTCATCGACTGCCGCACATCAGGATTGGTATACCGAATTACCTGTGATTGTGGTACCCAATACGTCGGTAAAACAAAAAGAGTTTCGCCGCCGTATTGGGGAACACTTAAATGATGTCCGGAATAAAAGGGACACATCAGTGGCAAGGCATGTGAACGAGTGCCACCAAGGTCTGAGAAGTGTCCTAAAATTCAAGGGCATTGGAGGTAATCACTAGACCCCCTAGGGGAGGGGACTGGGATAGACGTATCCTCCAGAGAGAAACCTGGTGGAGATATAAACTGAACACTCCCAGTCCCAACGGACTCAATGAACAATTTAGTTTCGGAAGCTTCATCTAACTGCTAAGTCCTCTAGGTTTGGGCTGTTTATTTAGCACAGTGTGGGGCCACTACCTCTACCCTGGATTATCCGTGGTCACCGGTTCCCATGCCTAGCAGCCGGTGAACTAAAAGTATCCTCTAGGCTTTACTGTATTTTATGTGCTGTTTTGTTGTTGTCCAATTTGGCGACATCCTCAGCATATGCATATATATATATACACACACACACACATACACTTGTGCTCCGCCGATTATATCTCCAGCCTCTTTATATCAGTGGCTTGTCGCCGCCTACAAGTGTTGCCTGCCTCTTTAAGCCTCCTCCAATGCCCGAGGGATGCGCACATTCCTGTTGGAGTAACTGTCCCTTTTTAGTGACGCGCCGCTTGGCCACACCTAACAAGGCATCACCAGCACGTCAGCATTAGCCACGCCCCCACACGCCCTCTCTGTCTAGGCTGGTGATGCAATCATTATGTCAGCAGATTCCACACCCCCGGGGGGCGGGGCCCACGCGCGTCAGGACGCACATTTAAATCGTGGACGGCAATACAAGCCGATTGCCGCCATACGCTACCCCTTACCTGCAGTTACTAGGACAGAGGGACCCCCATCATTAGGGAATAGGGCCTGTACCTCACCAGCGACACGCTGTTCAGTAGCCCTGACCAAGTCCCCCCTGTATCCTAGTTCCTTGCTGATAGACTGCATCCAGTAGCATGGGGACTGTTTGTTCATGACACCAGTCAATAAGGACATACTCCCTCCCATGCTAGCCCCTGATGAGTCTGGGGCTTTAACCTTTAGACGAAACGCGTAGGGATCTTGTCACTGTGTACCCCTAGTTAGGGTTGTCCAGGGAATCCTACACTCCTGTTTAGTTCCCTGACGTGCGGCCCCTGGCCAGGTCATAGGGCTCTATAGGCCTGGTAGGGTTTTCTAGGGACAGTCCGCCTTATCTGGGACCCTGTTCCATAGGTAACACTGTCTTCTGGGACTGCGCCACCATACCCAGATGACAGTCACCCACTGGTAAGACTGTTCCCGTTTATATATATATATATTTTTCTGTGGAACGTATACCTGATTTGGAGTATAGTGTTACCTTTTTCACATGGGTTTTACCATATTAATGTGGCCTCCTATTGTGATTATGTACATTGGTGTTTGTGACACGTTTGTGGTGTGCACACTTTTTTGATATTATGTGTTATGTCCGTCTTTTTTAAACTGTATATCTAATAAACGTTAAGTCTTAGATTACGCTACCTCCTCCTCCTATATATTTCAGTACCGTGGTAGCTGGCGAGCGTTATTCATTTACTCTCGCCGGTTGGGCAACTTTACTTATTTACCTCTCCTACATGACACCTTCTCAGTATGTAATAGATGGAGAAGGTCCTTCTGGAGCCCGGAAAATAACTATAAAGACTTTATTATGCACCGTTCACCTGTATTAATTTAGTCGATGCTACAAAGTGAAACTAATACAAATAATAAGGTCACCGGAGCTTTACCAGAATGGTTCTTGTGGAGAGAATGGGATTTAGCCAATTCACTGGGAAGCTAAATACTATGACTGATCAGGTCCAGGACAAAAAGGGGAATAAATGGTCCCTGCAGATTATAGGAAACAGACGGCTGCTATAGAGCTGACCATTCTCCATTATTAGTGAGGACCAGGTCCTTCTGAGTCATGGGAAATAGCCAATTCATTGGGACATGGCTAAATACTGTATCTATGCAGGACCTCACCACTAGGGGGCAAAAAGGTCCGGGGAGGACCTGACCACTAGGGGGCAAAAAGGTCCGGGGAGGACCTGTCCACTAGGGGGCAAAAAAGGTCCTTACCCGTTATGGGAAATAGGCAGCTACTGTGGAGCCGGCTATTTCCCATTACTAAGGAGGACCAGGTCCTTTGAGTCGTGGGATTTAGTCAAAACCGATTTACATGGGGCTGTATGTGAGAGAAGACTCTGCAGCGGAGGTTGTGCTGCTCTGTGTCCCCCCTGTAACTGGAGATAATGGATCAGAACCAGTTACAGGTTAAATCATAAATTTAAAAAATTCACTGGTAAAAATCCCCCAGATGTCTAGTAAGTGTAAAATAGGGGAAAAAAAAAAAATATATATTTTCAAGTGTAAAAATCCTCCTTCCCTGATAAAGAAAAAGATGATAATTACTGTTACCGGTAATTGGATTTTCCGTATAGCCTGCACACCGGCACTTCAGCAGGAGGGTACCCCGCCCCAGGGACAGGAAACGACGTACAAAGCAGAAGTTTAAATGCCTCCTCCCCATTACCTTCTCCAGTAAGTACCAAAGGAACCAGGATGATGCTGAAGAAGTAACCTTCTATTTGTAGGGAGATATGAATCAAGTTATACTAGACAAAAGAATACAAGCAAACAATGGGTGGGAAAAAACCAGTGCCGTTGTGGAGGCTATACGGGAAATCCAATTACCGGTAAGAGTAATTATCTTTTACGTACCCCTCCCACAACGAGCACTTCAGCAGGAGGAATAACAAAGGAACCATTAGGGGGGACTGCCGCTGACAGGACTTTTCGTCCGAACGACAAATCCAAATTGGACTGAATGTCCTTCTTACCAAAGGTATTATCAAAATTCCATTGCCAACAGATTTCCTTACCCACCTTCTGCGCACGGGCAAAATCTTCAAAAGAAAGACGTTTCCACCATCTGGATGTACGCAGATGCATACTTGTCTACCTCGAAGCCACAAAAGGACTGCGAAAATCCGACCGTCTTCTGGTCCAGTATGCAGGCCAAAATACACAGTGCGCTGGTGTGGACGCACTGGGAGATGGCTCCGTGTTTCATGGTGCCTTCACGCCCGCGGGGTTGGATCACAGGTGTTCGCAACCCAGGTAATTCCTTCCACTTATGTCTCTAGTATATATACCCCGCTATCTTATATTCCGATACCGCCTGATGAAGCTGCTGAGGTGAAACGCACGCCGAGGTCCTGCACTTAGGGTCACTTATCCTTCTGGGTTATTGTCATGTCTTCAGGTACGTCCTGTGCTAGGTGTAGTTAGACACCATTACACATCTTGCTATATATCAATCCATATCAGGCCTAGGTTACCTTTTAGGCTGTAAACATATGTGTCTCACGGACATCCGGGGAACTCCCTGATATTGTTGCATCACGCTGTACAGTCCCCCATTGGGGCGTTTATCATTTACCATCAGTGATACATATATTGGGTGCCTGTAAGTCACAGTACCTGACCTGGTACCCATTAAGTGCTTATCAGCCTTGTGGGGATACACGACAGTCCAGCTGTATATTTTGCCCTTCGCTTCTCTAACTTTTTTCCATCTTGCCTTTTTCTACATATTTTAATATACAATAAAATTGACATTATTTTGGATATATTATCTCCACTGGCTTTTTTTGCTACGACATACAGTATGATGTCAGAAACAGCTCTGAGTTTATTCTTGACCATACGGGCCTTTTATCAATCCATCCAAGAACAGCTGCAGCTCATTACAATAGTGCCGACTAGGAACAGTTCCTTCTACAGACAGAAGGTCAATGTAAATATATTCACCCTCTAGTATGATGTCACCCAACCTCCTGTCCTTCATACAGATCATATAGCTTATTCTATTTAACCCTTCAGCCGTATAGGTGGCAGCTATGCTAGGCCTCAACATAGCGGTATTGGAATCCCAAGATTTTGTAAGTACAGATTTGCATTTTTTTTATCCATAGCATCTTTTAATAAGCAGACATCTTCAAAAAGGAAAGGCTGCCTTTTTGGAGATTCGCGCAACAGGGGCGTCAACCTTTGGTGTTTTATCCCAAAGAGCCGAATCTTCCTCGCTAAAGGGATATTTCCTTTTAAATTTTTTTGAAGTACCGGCCCTTTTTTCTGGGTCCTTCCACTTGTCCTGTATAAGCTTTCGGATTCTGTCATGGATGGGGAACACTCTCCTCTTCCTATCACCCAGCCCTTTGAAGATCTGATCCTGAACCGACTGACCGTCTAGATTCCTCAATATTCAGAGTTAATCTTATAGCCTTGAAGAGACACTCAGTGTCTTCTAATGAGCATAACGGACCGCTGACTTCCTCATCAGAGGAGGCTCCCGAGTCAGACGAATCATTAAAATCGCCATCCTCCATATCCCATTCTATCCGGGGTTCCGTGACCATTTTAGAAGTGAAAGGTTTTTGGGGAAATGACAAAATTTTTGCTTTCACTGCTGAACTCACTTCTTCTCTTATAATTGATCGTAAATTTTCCACTAGAGAAGGGGAATCTTCAGCCATTATTTTGTCAGTACACTTTTGGCAGATAGCAAAAAAACCTATGTCCTGGCAGATACTTTTTGCAAATAGCACATTTTTTCTTCTGTGCAGATTCCCCACTCCTTCCGGTTTCTCTATTCTGCAAGTACAAAAAGAGAGCAGGGGCTCTTCTTTAGTGCAGGGGAAGGAGTGGGGTAGCAGTCACCAGGATTACACAACAAAAATATATAAACTACTCCAGAGGAGGAGGCTTACCAGACTGGGGGCCTTAGGGGCATCAGAAGGCTTCTCCTGCTACAGAGACATGATGAGGCATCCACTCTGCTCTGCTGGAGACACTCTGCGGCATTTTTGCAGCTTCCCGCCGCCAAATTTGAATCACTTTCTGGTCACATGACTTGCCGGCGCGTCATGGGGTCCGGCCGAGGTCACATGACCGGACCTCGTGAGATCTCGGCCCAGAGATCCCACGCGCCTTCTGGCCATGCAACTGGCTTCCCCTGAGCCCGTGCACCGTCCGGGGGCTGCCTGAACTCAGGACTTACGGCTCCCACCGCATGCTTGTGGCGTATCTAGCTCCCAGCGCCGCCGTCGCTCTGCCACAGCCCTCCTCACAAGCAGGGAATACTCACCGCAGGCTGGGCGCATGGAACTTCGGCAGGAGGGAGCCTGCCAGCTTTCCACTCATCCCAAGGGACAGGAAACGACTGGAGAAGGTAATAGGGAGGAGGCATTTAAACTTTTGCTTTCTACGTCGTTTCCTGTCCCTAGGGGCGGGGTACCCTCTTGCTGAAGTGCCCTTGTGGGAGGCGTACGGAAAATAACAGATATATTAGGTTTCGCCACGTCCCCAACGACCGGGGATAGAAAAATATTACACGATCTACAGGAAGCAAGAACATTTAGACAACACGTCCACCGTCACAGGACCACAGCCATGTGCTGGTGGAGGTTTTCTTGCAGTCTGTTTGGAGGGTAGCTGCCTCCTTTTAGATTAAGCCCTCCGCCACATCAGTGTTAGCAATTCCGTTATAGTGTTCCATTAGAACGGTTCCGTTTTTTCCGTTATGCATAATGGGAAAAAAACAGAACCATTATTTGTGCCGATAGACATGTATTAGGACGGAGCAAAACGGAGTGCCTCTTAACGGGTTCCGTTTTGTGTTCCGTTTTGTATTCCGTCCTAAAATTCCATTATAGCGGAACACAATAACAGAATTCCTAACGTTAATGTGAACCTGCCCTTATATAGCTTTGCCCAAGATTTATTATCACTACCCGCTGTATCTCTAGTGTATATACAGATATATACTATGCATACAATTTGGTCCAGAAATATTGGGACAGTCATATAATCAATATGAACTTAAAGTGCAGACTCAGCAGTAATTTGAGGGTACAACATCCTAATTAGAGGAAGGGTTTAGGAATTCCAGCCCTTTAATATGTCACTGCCAAAGGTAACTGGACGATTATCTCAAAAGCTATGTAATGGGCTGCATGGGCTATTCACTCATTAATCCATCACCAATTAAGCAGGTAAAAGGTCTGGAACCGATTCCAGGTGTGGCATTTGCATTATGAAGCTGTTGCTGTGAACCCACAACATATGGTCAAAGGAGCTCTCAATGGAAGTGAAACAGACCATCATTAGGCTGAAAAAGAAGAAATCCATAGACGTAGAGGAAATGTTAGGCGAAGCCAAATAAACGGTTTATTACATTTTGGTAAAAAGAACACCTGTGAGCTCAGAAATGCCGGGACATCCATGGAAGACAACATAGGTGGGTTAATGCTTATAACATCATTTTGGATAATTTGAGAGTGTAGTTTCTAAAATAGTAGTTTATGGGCGTTTAAACTGTCTGCTTGGTACTTTTAGCAAAGAGAGGCTAACCCCAATATTTGCTGTTGAGGAGGAGGCAGTGTTACACTGATCGACAGCTGCAAACACATCCTTCAAATTGTGGGTCACTTACAATACCAGGACGTGATAAAGGGCGAGTTTCACTAGTGGTATTGAAAGGCTCATGGGTTGTTTCCCTGCTGGGCTGCATTTTCAGGATCCTGTTCAGATAGTCGGGCGGACATCTTGTTTTATCAATGGGCTGTTCTAGAAGTCAATCAGCCTGATTATCACCAAAATCAAACCAATCTTCTCCAGCCGTGGAAGATCCCAAGTCCTGGCTCGCTGTTCGTGCAAATTGCAAAGTCCAGCAGCCAGCTTAGCTGTTTCGTCAGCCCCAGACCATACCACTGGTTGCAGAGGCTTGAATGGGCCCTCCACCCATGACTCCTTCTCTTGCCCTTGCTCCTTACTTTTCTTTTTGAGTCATAACTGGTGCCTGAGGTAAGAAGGAATCAGGGTAAACCGTTGGAGCCTAAGTGGTGGTGGTGAGCAGCAGGATGCAGGAGATATGTGAAAGATTCAGAGCAGGAACTCGCTATGCCCCGACGTGTGAGTTCTTAGATGGTCCATAAGATGCGATTTATGACTATAACATTTTTCACATTCAGGACATGAAAATGGCTTCTCCCCTCTGAGTTTTTAGATGATATACAAGAGTTGTCCTTTGGGCAAAACATCTTCCACATTCTGAACATGAATATGGCTTCTCAACTGCGTGAGTTCTTACATGATTCCTAAGACATGATTTCTGACTAAAACACTTCCCACATTTAGGACATAAAAATGGCCTCTCCCCTGTGTGAATTCTTAGATGCTCCGTAAGACGTGACTTCTGACTAAAACAATTCCCGCATTCAGAACATGAATACGGCTTTTCTCCTGTGTGAGTTCTCAGATGCTCCGTAAGACGCGACTTCTGACTAAAACATTTCCCACATTCAGGACATGAATATGGCTTCTCTCCTGTGTGAGTTCTTAGATGTTTAACAAGATCTGATTTCTGAGTATAACATTTTCCACATTCTGAGCATGATAATGGTTTATCTCCTGTGTGGCTTCTTAGATGTTTATTAAGATTTGATTTCTGACTAAAACACTTTTTACATTCAGGACATGAAAATGGCTTCTCTCCCGTGTAAGTTCTCTGATGTCTAAGAAGATTTGATTGAGTTGTAAAGCATTTTCCACAGTTTAAACATGAATATGGCTTCTCCCCTGTGTGAATTCTCTGATGTTCAGCAAGACTTGAGTTATAGGCAAAACATTTCCCACATTCTGAGCACGAAAACGGCTTCTCTCCTGTGTGACTTCTCTGATGTTTAAGAAAATTTGATATCGCTGTGAAGGATTTTCCACATTCAGAACATGAATATAGCTGCTTTCCTGTGTGCAATCTTTGATGCATAAGAAGATTTGAGTGAGTTGTAAAGCACTTTCCACATTCTGAACATGAAAATGGCTTCTCCCCTGTGTGACTTCTTAGATGATGCATAAGGCTTGATTTCCAAGTAAAAGATTTCTCACATTCTAAACACGAAAATGGACGTTCAGCTTTGTGAATTCTCTCATGCGTGAAAAGATGAGATTTTTCTTTAAAATGTTTTCCACATTCAGAACAAGCAAACATTTCAGCCAGTTGATTTTTGCCAGTGTGTGATTGATTTTCTTCTACTTCACAACTGGGAGATAAAAAATGCCCATCGGAGGCTCTTGTACCGTCATCACCTGAGAAAAAGGAACACATTTGTCATTTATCATTTCTATGTGAACAAACCATACAATGAGCAAAACATAACAAAATACAGTTATAAAGATAAGAGGGTTTTTTAGGTTCACAAAAAAATAAAAAATATAAAGGAATATTATTTATAATTCCTAAAAAAAAACAGGACATACAATGATTACAAGTAGGCTTCCCCACATTATTTCTAACACATTAGGCTGCGGCTATAAAGTATGAATTAGAGGTCTCCAATTCCTTAGAAACATTTACAAGAATAAAAGGGTTGTACCATCAAATACAACCCTTTTTAGACAAACTCTGCTGAGAATCCCTAGGAAAGTGATGAGTTTAGTGGAGAAAGCCATGGCCAGCATGACATCTATAGGGTAAATGACATGACAACCTTTTTAAAGTTCCTGGCAAAATGGTTGGAAAAACGGTTCCATCATGCTCAGCAAACTATTTTCTGCTCCAACAACTTATTGCACTGTCAGAGGGGGCAGGAGGACAGCGACCCAGTTGGGGGCAAAGAGGCCTGGTCAGATGGAAGGAATCTGCTTAATGTGTAAAAGTAGTGGAATCCACTAAGTGGTATAGCAACAACTGCACCTCCAGGTAGGAATTAAGTTGGTTCAAAAGCGGATTTTTCTGTAATGTTCCCCATTCACACATTTTGTTATGAATGACTAAAGATGCAGCAGAGGGCATGGAGGAGGAGAAAAAGTATCGGATGATGATAACAATAACGGCACTGTAATGCTTGTGGATGTGGCCTGGCTACTAGAAGGATAACAGGAAGTAGGTGGAAGGTCTTGCTCACATTGCAGCCCAGTTTGATTTTTCCACGTGAGCAGGTGATGTCGCCTCAAGTGCTGAAGGAGAGCCGTAGTTCCTACATTTATGCTTGACCGGCCACATATTACCTCCAGAAATGGCCCACTGTCATGGTTCTGTCGGCTGACACTGGAGAAAAATTTCCACAAGAGAGATACCATCACAAAAACACTACATGCAACGTTCATAACATTTCTGCCACCTCCACCCGAGCTTGCCCTAGGTCTGGCAGCTTTTGAGGCTCTACCAACAGCAGCATCTGCTCCCGAGCCACAGTTTTGTAGAAACAAAGGGTCAATTGGACATAGTCCTCTATAACAGTGCAACATGGCAGTTCAGGAACACTAATCTGTTTTAGATAAAAATTTCCAAAAATGCTAAAAGAAAATATGCAATTACAGACCTCTACAATGAATCCAAATGAGCAAAAATACATGCTGTCCGTTACACTGCAAAATATGCCTGGTCAGGGTTGGTATCCTTAAAGAAAAAAAAATTCTGTAATTTGACAGTGCCCAGTGCAACTATGATGCTTAAAAAGCAATCAACCAGTAAATATAATTTTTCAGATGTAAATTGGGCTGATAACTAGCTCATGCACAAAGGAGTACTGTAGCTTTAAAAATTAATATGCCATACAAGCAGAGTCTCAATGGATGGAAATTGCTGGCTGCGGCAAAGCAACAAACTAAATAAACTGATATGAAAAAGGTGGATGCCATAGAGAGTGATTCGCCAAAATTGAAATTCAAGAACTTTTTGGTAGTAGCACCACCCAGTAGTTATACAGTTTGGCCATACTGTAAATCCTAAGAGCGTTTGAGAACCAGGAGACACAGTAGTCAGGAAAGACAACCACTAAAGGTGAACTTTTATCTATTAACACGATTTTTCAAAACAGTCTATAAAATATGTAGTGCCCTGGAGCAGGGGTACTTTGAAGTCTGAACATTTGCCCCTGTTTCCCCTAAGAAAATTCATCAACTCCTTGCTTTATTTAACTTTAGAAGGGTTAACTTGCATGGACTTCAATTTGTTTAATACTGTGTTACTGCATTTTAAATGTATGTAGTGATATATATCCTGTTCATCTGCACTGTATTTGCGAGGCTCTGCGGAAAAGGTTAATGGATACAGAGAGACTTTTGGGACTTTGAATAAAAATCTGGTAATTTTCCACAGCTGCCATAGGGTTGGAAGAAAAGAAAAAACCCAGGACTTGTTTACCACCAAAATCAAACACTGACCTCGTGACTGTCTGGTTTAGCTCTGTTATGTCTGGAAACGTATTTTTGTCTGGAAAAACACTGCTGTGTCATTGCCATTGAGTATCACTAAAGCTCTAATGTAAGTCTATGACAGACTGGAGTTGTAATATTGTATTTGTTTGTGCTGAGTTTCTCCACTCCACCCCTCCTATTAGAAGGTTCCAGTCTAGCTAGAAATGTTATATAAGGAAAATAGTCAAAGTCCCTAGTGTTCTGAAGTTAGGGACCAGTGCTTGGAAGGAGAGACAGAGACAGAGACACTCTGGCATTTCCTCAGCATCAAACTTACTGGATGAGGAACTCAGGAAAGATCAGCCGAGATCTACTCCATATACAATTCCTCCGTCAGAGGAGGGAGAAGGTTTTCTGTAAACTCAGTCTGCAATGTATAATTCAAGAAGAAAACCCAGGATTTAGGAAAGGCTCTTACCAGTCACCGACACTGATGTGGGGTTCTCCAGGCCACTCAACCTTCCACTTCCATCACTTTCCTGCAAAGATCACACATGAAGGACATGAGAAACAAGAAAAGGAACCAGGACCAACATTCAACCAAATATTTTACTCCTCTACATAAACATTCCTGTTTTTTGGCCACAGGAAATGATCGGCGCTATTTTCATGATCACCAGTTCTTATATTATTCAAACAATCTTCTTTGAAAGCAGAAACCATTTGTAGCCATGATCGGCCACAGCCACCACCAATCACCATCACATAGAGTCTACTCCACTGCTGCTGGAGAAGAGGAGTAGAAAGCTTCATTACATCAATCTATAGAGGATCTACAGAAATCTCAGCTTCATCTACCTGATGATCCAGTGGGACATTCTGCTTCTCCTCTAGACAATCCTTGAAATACAGAAGACTAGGACATCTCTCTGGTAGATTTATATGACTGGATCCATCTATAGGAAATACACACAGTGACTGAATACATTGTCTATACGTGATGATCAGATGACGGGTGAATCTAGGTGACCCTAAACCTGGCCTCTTCTCTATAATCTGGAAGGTCTCCTCTTACCTGGTGATATGAAGAGCTGGTGATTCTCCACCTTAAGTTCATGATGATCCAATGCAACATTTGTTTTTTTGTTTGGATACTCCTGGGAATATAGACGACTGGGACATGTTTCTGGTGGATTTCTCCGACTGGATCCATCTATAGGAAAACACAATGGCTGAATACATTGTCTATACGTGATGATCAGATGAGGAGCGAGTCTAGGTGACCCCTAAACCTGGACTCTCCTCTATCAGGAAGGTCTACTCTTACCTGGTGATGTGAGGCGCTGATGATTCTCCATCATGACGTTCTTGTACATATCCTTGTGTCCTTCTAAATACTCCCACTCCTTGAGGGAGAAATATACAGCGACATCCTGACACCTTATAGGAAACTGACAACACAAGGATACAGTCATCACCAGACCCCTCACTTGGTGTTATTGTATAATTTCCCAGCATTCCCAGCAGCGCTCACCTCTCCGCTCAGCAGGTCAGTGATCCTGTTGGTAAGTTCTAGGATCTTCTGCTCATGCATCAGTGAATGAGGTGGAGGCTTGGTGATGGGGCTCTGGGTCCTGCTCGGTCCTCCTGACACATGAGGTGTCACACACTCAGATGACTTCTTCACTACGGTGTAATCCTGTGTATGAGGAGACGCCGATCACTACAGAGATGCTAAGAAACCTCCACCTTTCCAGACTTACCTGGTTATCTTTACATTTACCTACAAGAGATAACAGTGATGTCATGCGAGACTCACCTCTCCAGTTATCAAGTGGATGATCTCAAGGGCGAGGTCCAATATTCTTGAAGCCATCAAGTTTGTGTCCTTCTCCATCCATGGTTGGTCACTGGTGGAAAGGATCATTGTCTTACAAAAAAGACTTCATCTGTGAGAGTCTTGTACCTAACATGAGGAAAACAGAGTATTGATGGTAAAATCCCATAAGGAAGAAGATCTTACCTGAAGTATAGAGTCACTGAATATAAAGGACTACTACCCCCAGCACACAATGGAGATACATATATATCCTCAGCAATATTAGTGTTACACCACTGCTATCAAGTAGAAACAGCACTCCAATAGTGAAAAGAAACTAAATGTGGAGTTAGTCCCCCAAGTTCTCAGGTGACGTTTCTGCTGGTCTTTCAACAGTCTAACGAGGAACAGAAAGGTCACCTGAGGACTTGGCGAATAACTCCACATCAGGTCCATGTTACTATTGGAGTGTTGCTTCTACTTCCTGTTGGGATGGATTTGAGGTGGAGAAGTCCAGCTTTTTGGAAGCGTGACTCTGTAAACTTGTGATCTTCTACTTACAGTGAGTCTCCTTTACCATTTGTTTGCTGCCTGCTATAAAGTGGAGGGTTACACAGGATTTATAGATGAGCCAGGTCTCATCTTTCAGGTCATAAGCATGTTCAACATCTTTGTCAGGTCACCTACTACTGCATGGAGCCACATTATAAGGATAAAATGACCTGACAGATTCTCTCTTAAGGTCTTCTCCAGGTGACAACCGGTAAGTTCTGGTCACTACTAGAATCCAAGGTCCAGAACTACAATAAACATTCCTGATCTCAAGAGCTTATTCTCTTCGCACAAGAAATGCTCCATCTTGTGTTCAATCACATCCATCCAGAGATGAGGGTCATTATCCTACCGTCACCCAGAGACAGATACAGAAGTCCATGGGGTATAAAATGGAACAGTAAAGAGGCCCATAGTGCTCCACATATAGCGCTCTCTAGAATAATATATACACATGGAGAGTTTCGCCATCACCATGTCTGGAAACTAGTTTTTGTCTGTCATTGCCATTGAGTATCATTGAAGCTCTAATGTAAGTCTATGACAGACGGAAAGTGTAACATTGTATCTGTTTGTGCTGAGCTTCTCCACTCCACCCCTCCCACTAGAAGGTTCCAGTCTAGCTAGAAATGGTATATAAGGAGAGGAGTCGGGGCCCCTAGAGTTCTGCAGTAAGGGAACAGTGCTTGGAGGGGACACTCTGCCAGTCTACATGAGTGACCAGAAGAAGACTGACATGGGGATGCTGAGCCACAGACCGTGGGCCTTTCCTCAGCATCAAACCCTTCTGCCACGGAGGAGACTGCAGAAGCCAGTCCTATTCCTCGCCTGTATTTTTTTGCATCTTAATTCCTCCAGTAAAGAAGACACTGGTTAACTGCGTTGGGGTCACACCAAACCCGGCCACTGCACAGGGCATCCTTCAAAACAGCTTCTACTCTGAATGAGCCAGGATGGCCGACGATCAGAGCTCTGTGCTATGGAGATTTTACTTTAGATCAGCATGCTGCACACACCCAGCAATAGCGCCCTAGGCGAGTATGGCAGTCATTGTCAGTACATTTATCACAGCTCTGTTTACTCTGCAGTGTGTTTAACCCTTAAGAGGACCCCGAGATTTTCTATTTTTGCATTTTCGTTTTTCACTCCCCGACCTTCCCATAGTCCTAACTTTTCTATTTTTCCATTCACATAGCCTTATGAGGGCTTATTTTTGCAGGACAAGTTGTACTTTCTAATGGCGCCATTTATGGTTGCATACCATGTAGTGGGAAGGGGGAAAAAAAAAAATTCAAATGGGGTAGAATTGGGGAAAAACAATTCTGACAAAAGGTTTTTATTTGGGGGTCAGCCAGCACAACCCTGTATGCAGGTGCACATTGCTATGGTGAAATACAGATAAACGCAAAAACACAAAATGCAATCGCACTCTGCAACCAGCGCTCTGCCCTGCCTCTATGCTGGATGTTGAATAAGGCATTGGTGTACATTTTGGCCAAAGCGTAATAAGCCACTCACCACGTCAAGGTCGCCTCCATGAGTGGTCCCTAACACTAGTTCCTACCTGTTATGGGCCATGACAGCCACACAAAGTCCAGGGAGCGCAGGTACAGCATGCATGCCAAGCACACTCTGCTTTTAACCCCGTCCGGTGCCATTACAGCTTTCATCCGAACCAGGGATGCAAGTACCAACATGCATGCTGAGCCCACTATATACTTCTCCTGGAGCCAAATGGCTACTGGTAGGTGCTATATAAGCAGACTCAGTTTTATACTGACTTTAAAACCAGCCTCCAGAGTGCAGAGTCCGGTTGCATTTGTGTTTTTGCGTTTGTATCTGTATTTCGCCATAGCAATGTGCACCTGCATACTGGGTTGTGCGGGCTGAACCCACCACATCTCCATGCAGTCATGCACACCTGACCAGTTAATCTGCCCTGGAGGCTGGTTTTAAAGTCAGTATAAAACTGAGTCTGCTTATATAGCACCTACCAGTAGCCATTTGGCTCCAGGAGAAGTATATAGTGGGTTCAGCATGCATGTTGGTACTTGCATCCCTGGATCCAATGAAAGCTGTAATGGCACCGGACGGGGTTAAAAGCAGAGTGTGCCTGGCGTGCATGCTGTGCCTGCGCTCCCTGGACTTTGTGTGGCTGTCATGGCCCATAACAGGTAGGAACTAGTGTTAGGGACCACTCATGGAGGCGACCTTGACGTGGTGAGTTAGGAACTAGTATTAGGGACCACTCATGGAGGCGACCTTGACGTGGTGAGTCCGGCTTCCGGACTGCTCTGATGCCATGGTCACATTTGACCACAGCATCTGAAGGGGAAAATGCCTTATGGCTGATTGCATACATATACCGCGGGTCTCTACTATTTAAAAATGGCAGAAACCCAGCGGCTATGGCGGGCGCCATGTTTAAAGACCGGACTTCCACTGTACAGTAGAGGTCCTCAAGGGGTTAATGACACACTTCTCTGGGAGATGTCTCTGTTCTGGCTATGTTGTGGTCATCTCCAGGGTTCTCATGCTATGTTTCCTCTCTTAGACTGGCTATCTTTCGGGAAGAAGTCTCGGAGATCCGGCCCTGCAGGGAAGGCCAGCAGTCTTCACCAGAAAAAAAACTTTGCTTCCGGTGCCTGCACTACCTGTTGATCATAGAGACTTCATTCTCTGCAAAATGAATCCAGGGAATGTTTAGTTTTAGTCTTGGGGTTGTACCACAAAAAAATAGTCAACAGTTTTCAAACCAGCACCTGGATCTGAATACTTTGTAATTGCATGTAATTAAATATTTTGTATAGCCACTGCATTATTCAATAAAATCTATCTGTATAGCGCCACTTAAATTCTTATTTATTTGTCCTGCTCACTGAGAAGGTCGCACATGCTCAGTTTCATCTTTCAACTGCCTCCCGAGCTGCCGCAGGGAGAGCATGGACACGCCTCCCGAGCTGCCGCAGGGAGAGCATGGACACGCCTCCCGAGCTGCCGCAGGGAGAGCATGGACACGCCTCCCGAGCTGCCGCAGGGAGAGCATGGACACGCCTCCCGAGCTGCCGCAGAAAAGACACACCCCTTGAGCTGTCAGCTTCACAAAAATCCAGCAGAGCAATGAATAGAGAGATCTCTGGATCCATGTGAGGTCCAGGGCTGGTTCTAGCTTTGTTAGAGATTGGCATGTACTATATGATGTCTGATTTTAAATGTTTACATCAATGGTGCCCAACCATTTTTTGTCTGAGGGCCGCACTAGACTTGGTATAAATTTCGCGGGCTGGAACCAGGTAGCTTTGCTAGAAAGAAATGCAAACGCTGTGAGAGGGCGCATATCTGGGCATAACTACTATGAGGGGGCACATGATGTATACATGTGTGTAATGTATGTGATGATCACACACTGCTCTACATACATTACACACATGTATACATCACATACTGCGCTGTCACCTTCTTCTGCAGGTCTACCTTGATGTCTGGTCTTTAGGCTTCAGTCAGACCCTTCACCGCCATGCTTGCGCCGTGTGCCCCGACACCACCAGGAGCTGGCCCCTCCTCCTTTCATCTCCCGCCGGCTTCTCCTACAGCAGGGCGCTCTATCGCTCCAGTGCCCGCCCAATCTTACCAATCAGGGGCGTAGCTAGAAATGACTGGGCCCCATAGCAAAAAAAATTATGGGCCCCCCTCCCGGATCTCCCACCCCCATATACCTATTGGACCTCCCACCCCTTCCAGAGCTCCCACCCATACACCCCTCCAGGACCTCACACCCCAACATTCCCACACCCCTCCCTAGATCCCCCCCCCCCCCCTCAGTGCCATCCACAGATATCGCCCCCCCCCCTCAGTGCCATCCACAGATATCGCCCCCCCCCTCAGTGCCATCCACAGATATCGCCCCCCCCCCCTCAGTGCCATCCACAGATATCGCCCCCCCCCCTCAGTGCCATCCACAGATATCGCCCCCCCCCCCTCAGTGCCATCCACAGATATCGCCCCCCCCCCCTCAGTGCCATCCACAGATATCGCCCCCCCCCCTCAGTGCCATCCACAGATATCGCCCCCCCCCCCTCAGTGCCATCCACAGATATCGCCCCCCCCCCCTCAGTGCCATCCACAGATATCGCCCCCCCCCCCCCTCAGTGCCATCCACAGATATCGCCCCCCCCCCCCCCTCAGTGCCATCCACAGATATCCCCCCCACCCAGAGCCGCTTCCTAGCCAATTTATTCACTGCACTTGCCTCTGAGAAATTGAAGAGAAGTGCGGTAATCTCGCACAGGCGCACTGGCAGAGGCCAGGAAGACGGTGCATGCGCACTTTGATGCCTCTGCCAGTGCGCCTGTGCGAGATTACCGCACTTCTCTTCAATTTCTCAGAGGCAAGTGCAGTGAATAAATTAGCTAGGAGGCGGCACTGGGCGGGGAGATTGCATCGCTTTGCTGCCTGTGCCGTTCAAGGCGCGCCCCACGCTGATAAAGACCTGTTACTGCGCGGGCCGCATGACACGGCTTCACGGGCCGCAGGTTGGGCATCACTGGTTTACTTTATTCATGGGAGAACCCCTTTAAGTTTAACTCTGGCTCTGCAGCCACTCAATCCTGAACAGGTCCAGCTCTGCCTCATGTTGGAGGCCAAGCAGAGCTGAGCTTGGTCCTGGTCTGGATGGGAGACCTTTGCTTCCACTCAGCAGGTGCTGTTCCTAATTAAGGAAATTGCCTCGGGGCGCCTTCAGACGCAGCAGATTTTGTGGCAGGAAATTCAGCGACTGAAAATCAGTTCCGTTCACCTGAATGCGTTTTGCAGAAACGTCCTTGCTGCCCTATTCTAATGAATGGAGACTATTTTCAGTTGCTGAATTTTCCGTCACAAAATCTGCTCCGTGTGAAGGCGCCCTTACAGTTCTGCGCTGTCATGTGCAAAGACAACAGGCAGGATTTATTAAAATCAATTAAAGATGACCTACAATGAGCTTAAAGGGGCGGTCTGCTTTTTTATATTGATGACCTGTCCTCAGGATAGGTCACCAGTATCAGGTTGGCGGGGGTCTGACTCAGCACTCCCGCCGATCAGCTACTTTGAAGAGAAGACGGCACTCGTATGACCGCTGCCTTCTCTTCTCTGCATACCTGCTCGCCGTTGCAACACCGCCACAAGTGGCTAGGATGAAGCCGTCCAACAGGAGTGAGTGGGGACGCCATACTTACACTGCTCGCTGCTGCGGTTCTGATGGCGAGCAGCTAAACAGAGACGAGAAGGCAGCGCTTGAACAGAGGAATGGCACTCCCTTGATGTCTGAAGAACCGACTTAATATATCAAAAGGTCAGATACCTTCAGAAAATCCGAGGCCCTGTCTCTTCAGCATCAAGGACCCAATAAGGGACAGAGAACATGGCCACCAGAGCGGTGAATCAGGGGATCTGTGGACAAGCGTCGTCAATCACTCAAATAGCTCCACCACCATGTTCTGGACATCCTGCCGCATGGTCAACATCTTCACCCTTCACGAAGGATCACAGGCTGGACATTCTCAACACTTAGGCCTCTATTTTCCATACAATATTTGAATGGGGTCTTCTGTCCCACTCACTTGAGCACTGCTTTGTAAGTCCCATCCGGAGGACGTCCAGGAAAATGAAAACTTACCTGAAGTTTCCATCTCCTGTAGTCCGCAGGCAGCAGAGCGTTACCTCCATCTAACATTGCTTCTTACACCTCCTGCTTAGCTTCATAGGGCCCGTGGTGATTGGTTAATTGATTGATCATTATTAACCTGTCTCTGGCCAGTTATAACTAGGCGGCTTTAACCCATTTGTGACTGTGCTGCCTACGGACTACAGGAAGTTTCATTTTCAGGATTTTCAGTACATTTTTTTGTGACATCAATAAACTGTGTTGCTTTTTACAACGTATACCATTATACATGTGACGAAAGCACCTTCATCACTGGGAGTTGGAGGCCTGCTTGCCTGCCTCTTGCCCTGTGACTATGGCCCCTGGGACACTATTTGGGCATATTGGATTTCAAAGGCTCCGTTTCTGCCCCTTGGACTTTTTACTGGAACTATTTGGGGCATGGGACCATGTGCACGGTGGGGCAAAAATAAGACTTCCAGGAAATTCCTGAACCAATCTGGGTGATTTTTGGATAGGTTGTTCACCCAGATCGAGGCTATCCGGGGAAGTGACTTTTATGGGGATATGTGGTGTTTTGGGGTGTTTTCTGTGGTTGGGAAAAATTTGTGTTTTCTGCCTGTGAGTAATTAAGTCCATTGTGTTTGTTAAATATATCACAGGCAGAGTCCATTGTGTTATTGATTGCGTCACAGGCAATGCCCATTGTGTTATTGATTGCGTCACAGGAAATGCCATTGTGTTTGTTGAATGTACATACATAGACGCTGCCGTCTATGGCGGTGTCTCTGCTGCGGCTGTACACATGGTCTGTATCTGGCAGTTTTCTCCAACCATCATGTGAGGCACCTGAGAAGGTATGGCTATGGGTGTCTGCACTGGAGCAGGACTTACACCTTGAAATCTGTCCCACAAGGGGAGACATGTATGGACAGAGCCTTCTCCTGAAAATCTTCATCCAATCCTCCTTCATCCATTAATTACTAATAATTGCATAATTACTGCAGACCACAGATTGGAGGTCTGTTTAAACCCAGTTTCGAGGGACTTTACGGGGCCCTGTATGTGTAGACTACTGCAGGACCTGAAACCCCAGGTACCAAGAAGAGAGGTGGAACACTGCTGCTCCTTCTTTCATTAGCCTGATGATCTGGACCTGGAGGAGGCCTCCCTCACCAAGGAGACATCAAGATCCACTTTGAGGTTGCAAACTGCTGACCCTGTGCCATAATGGTCCTCTGCTGAACCCGATTGTGAGGGCCTCTTTTCTTTACAAAACCAATTTTTCTGCAGACCTGCTTCTGGAGGGAAGGATCCTTCAATGTGGTGTCTTCCTAGGTAGATCCATCAGTCCCCAGGTTCCATGGCACATCCTAGGCCAGAAGCCAGGACCTCAATGTATTGGCTGAAGCCAGAGAGGGAGGACCAGGCTTTGAGATGCCTCCCTCAGTCCCACTGCTTTCTGAGGCAGGTGCTCCTGGTGCATCTTCACTACTGACAGGAGTCAACCATCATTTGTGGACCTAGAGACCTAGGTCTGGACATCATCCCCGGGGACGCCAGGTGAGGGTTGTGGTCTCCAAGAAGAACCTGTTATCTAAGCTCTGAGGCGGCTCCAAGGCCTATAACACATGGAGCCTGGACCGACTTATATCCTGAGGAGGCTGGAGCCGTGTCTCCTGTAACACGGAGGCAGCACTGCCGATGAAGGACAGCCTCCATCACTGCAACCAGAAGCCCCTCCTGTCCACCATCTTCACCCAGATGTCATCAGCTTCCTGAGGAACCTACTAAGTAAACCCAAATCATCCAATAACACTCACCACACACACTGCTGCCCCCGCCGCCTGCGCGCACACACACTGCTGCCCCCGCCGCCTGCGCGCACACACACTGCTGCCCCCGCCGCCTGCGCGCACACACACTGCTGCCCCCGCCGCCTGCGCGCACACACACTGCTGCCCCCGCCGCCTGCGCGCACACACACTGCTGCCCCCGCCGCCTGCGCGCACACACACTGCTGCCCCCGCCGCCTGCGCGCACACACACTGCTGCCCCCGCCGCCTGCGCGCGCACACACACTGCTGCCCCCGCCGCCTGCACACACACACACTGCTGCCCCCGCCGCCTGCACACACACACACACACTGCTGCCCCCGCCGCCTGCGCACACACACACACAGCTCTCTCTTTCTTCTCCCCTTCTATTTAAAGGGACACTGACAGGGCCAAAAAGCATATTTAGGTATATAGATGACAGTACAGGTCTTATAAAGTGTATTAGAATCCTCTAAGTATCCCCCCGTCCACCTTATAAATACAGTAAACTGAAGTTTTATAACCTGCTTGACTCGTCTTCAATCTGCCCAAGGGGCGGCGTTTCTTCCTTGCGCCCCCCAGCCAGCCGCCCCCAACTGCCGTTTGAAGCGCCGCCCAGCTCATCAATATTCACTTCGCTGGGCGGCTACTAGTGTCCCTGACTCAAGATCCGGCGCATGCCCAATACAATACTATGGTCATCGTCCTCCGGCTCATCTTCAGCGCATGTGCCCGGCACCCTCACTGGCCGGGATCGCATCGCGCCTGCGCACAATCTGATTCTTGGGCATGCGCCGGATCTTGAGTCGGGGACACTAGTAGCCGCCCAGCGAAGTGAATATTGATGAGCTGGGCGGCGCTTCAAACGGCAGTTGGGGGCGGCTGGCTGGGCGCAAGGAAGAGACGCCGCCCCTTGGGCAGATTGAAGACGAGTCAAGCAGGTTATAAACCTTCAGATTACTGTATTTATAAAGGTGGACGGGGGGAGACTTAGAGGATTCTAATACACTTTATAAGACCTGTACTCACGTATATATATATACCTAAATATGCTTTTTGGCCCTGTCAGTGTCCCTTTAACACTATGACATTTGGGGCTGGTCCTGCAGCATGATGGGGGTTGTAGTGACAGGTCCAGCACACAGGACAGGATCTCCGGTCACTTACCCTTCACTCCTCCAGTCCAGGCTCTGGGCAGCAGTGCTGGGGTCCTGGCTCAGTCACCATGGAGTCTGTATCTTCTCCCTGCACTGCAAGACCTTGTGTACACTTCACTGGAGATGTGACGTCACCGGAAGAGGCGGGGCCTGAAGGACCAGACAGCATTGAGCTTGTCCCTCCCGGTGTCTCCTCCATCTTCCCTCCTCTTCTCCTCACTCTCTAATCAGCTCAGCAGCGGGACACGTGGAGGGAGAGGGTGGAGCCTGAGGAGAAGCCACGCCCACTCCTGCCTCTATTAGTGATGGGATTCCCACTCTGTGGCTCCACATGGAATTCCACTGTCCCGCCCCTCTCCCTCACTGTCCCGCCCCTCTCCCTCACTGTCCCGCCCCTCTCCCTCACTGTCCCGCCCCCTCTTTCTTAAGGTGGAGAAGAAGAGTTTAGCTCAGTGTACGGCGCCGATCACTATTCTACAGCCTCCTGCACAGAGCACCCCCCGAACTGCTCCAGAGGTAAGTGCTCCTGTGTGAGGTATGTACTGTGTATGTAATATGTGTGAGGTGTGTATGTAATATGTGTGAGGTGTGTACTGTGTGTATGTAATATGTGTGAGGTGTGTACTGTGTGTATGTAATATGTGTGAGGTATGTACTGTGTATTTAATATGTGTGAGGTATGTACTGTGTATGTAATATGTGTGAGGTATGTACTGTGGGTATGTAATATGTGTGAGGTATGTACTGTGGGTATGTAATATGTGTGAGGTATGTACTGTGGGTATGTAATATGTGTGAGGTATGTACTGTGGGTATGTAATATGTGTGAGGTATGTACTGTGGGTATGTAATATGTGTGAGGTATGTAATATGTGTGAGGTATGTACTGTGGGTATGTAATATGTGTGAGGTATGTACTGTGGGTATGTAATATGTGTGAGGTATGTACTGTGGGTATGTAATATGTGTGAGGTATGTACTGTGTGTATGTAATATGTGTGAGGTATGTACTGTATATATGTAATATGTGTGAGGTATGTACTGTGAGTATGTAATATGTGTGAGGTATGTACTGTGTGTATGTAATATGTCTGAGGTATGTACTGTGTGTATGTAATGTGTGTGAGGTGTGTACCGTGTGTATGTAATGTGTGTGAGGTGTGTACCGTGTGTGTGTAATATGTGTGAGGTATGTACTGTGTGTTAGTGGCGTCGCTACAGGGGACGAGGGGGGGCAATTGCCCCCCCCCTATGTTATTCTTTGCCCCCCCAGGTGCCCCCCCCCCCCCCCCCCCCCCGCTGATTCCCCCAAAGCAGGCTGGTGAATACTAATTGAATACTAATGAGCGCTTCCATTATGGAAGCGCTCATTAGTACCAAAGGACCAGGAAGCGGTGAACGCTCTGTACTCACCACTTCCTGGTCCTCGGCTGTGCAGGGCGCTCTGTGACCTCACGCTGTGCGCGCCAGTTCAAAGCATAGTCGACTGAGGGGAGAGAAAATTGCAGACATATGGAGGCTAATAAGAGGAATAATGGGGGCTAATGAGGCATAAGGGCTGATATGGGGGCTAATGAGAGGCTTGGGGGCTGATATGGGGGTGATGAGAGGCATAATAAGTGCAGGGGCGTATCTATCACGAGGCAAACAAGGCATTTGCCTAGGGCGGCACTTGCCAATGGGGCGGCAAAATGCCTTGTTTGCCCCTTGTCCCATCAGTCTCATCTGCCTCCGGTATATTCAGAAGATGCGATGGTATATTCTAACCCCCAGGCGTTCCCATGGTGACGGGGACGCGTGCCTGGGGGTTAGAATATACCATCTGATCTGAGTTTTCACGCTCTCAGTGAGAGCGTGAAAACACAAATCCGATGGTATATTCTAACCCCCAGGCGTTCCCATGGTGACAGGGACGCTTGCCTGGGGGTTAGAATATACAGGGCCCCGCCGCTCACAGGAAAACATTTAAAAACGAATCAGTAACCTAAACTTTATTCATTAGTGATGTCTTACTGTATACCTTACTCTGTCTTTCAGCTCCGATAACAGCAGGCAGTGCGGGCGGGCGGCGCTCACTCACTGACGTCACGCGCCTGCGCCGCCTAGTGGGAGGAGCAGGCGCGTGACGTCAGTGAGTGAGCGCCGCCCGCCCGCACTGCCTGCTGTTATCGGAGCTGAAAGACAGAGTAAGGTATACAGTAAGACATCACTAATGAATAAAGTTTAGGTTACTGATTCGTTTTTAAATGTTTTCCTGTGAGCGTCAGGGGGAGGGGGAGGAGGAATCTGTGGATGGCACCGTTTAGGGGAGGGGGGGGGGGGGGAATCTGTGGATGGCACAGTTTAGGGGAGGGGGGGGGAATCTGTGGATGGCACCGTTTAGGGGAGGGGGAGGAGGAATCTGTGGATGGCACCGTTTAGGGGAGGGGGGGAATCTGTGGATGGCACTGTTTAGGGGAGGGGGGGAATCTGTGGATGGCACTGTTTAGGGGAGGGGGGGGAGAATCTGTGGATGGCACTGTTTAGGGGAGGGGGGGGGGAATCTGTGGATGGCACCGTTTAGGGGGGGGGGAATCTGTGGATGGCACCGTTTAGGGGAGGGGGGGAATCTGTGGATGGCACCGTTTAGGGGAGGGTCTGTGGATGGCACCGTTTAGGGAGGGTCTGTGGATTGCACCGTTTAGGGGAGGGGGGGTCTGTGGATGGCACCGTTAGGGGAGGGGGGTCTGTGGATGGCACCGTTTAGGGGAGGGGGGATCTGTGGATGGCACCGTTTAGGGGAGGGGGGAATCTGTGGATGGCACCGTTTAGGGGAGGGGGGGGAATCTGTGGATGGCACCGTTAGGGGAGGGGGGGAATCTGTGGATGGCACCGTTTAGGGGAGGGGGGAGTCTGTGGATGGCACCGTTTAGGGGAGGGGGGAGTCTGTGGATGGCACCGTTTAGGGGAGGGTGAGTCTGTGGATGGCACCGTAGGGGAGAGGGGGTGACTGTGGTGCACCAGTTAAGGAGGAGGGGGGGATCTGTGGATGGCACCGTTTAGGGGAGTGAGGGGGGATCTGTGGATGGCACCGTTAGGGGAGGAGGGGGGATCTGTGGATGGCACCGTTTAGGGGAGGAGGGGGGGATCTGTGGATGGCACCGTTTAGGGGAGGAGGGGGGGTCTGTGGAGGGCACCGTTTAGGGGAGGAGTGGGGGATCTGTGGATGGCACCGTTTAGGGGAGGAGGGGGGATCTTTGGATGGCACCGTTTAGGGGAGGGGGATCCGTGGATGGCACTATTTAGGGGGGATCTGTGGATGGCACATAGGAAGGGGTGGGGTTTAGAGAGAAAGGGGTTTGGCCTTGACAGGAAGGGGTGGGTCAAATTTATATTAGGGGGGTGCCCGAGTTTAGTCTCGCCTAGGGCAGCACAAAACCAAGATACACCACTGAATAAGTGTCATCCACAGATCCACCATAACACTGCGCACTGACGAGAGACTGAAAGAAGGGGAAAGAATCAGCGGAAGCGAGCAGAGGACGGCACCGCAGAGGACGGCACCGCAGAGGACGGCACCGCAGAGGACTGAACAGCTTCTTCTGTAAGTAAATTATTTTATTATAACTGTATCCCTGCAGACCGCAACTCTCTCGCATTTTGTAATCTTATTTCTATATACTTATTTTGTTTTTGCCCCCCCCCCCCATTTTTGACTGTGGTATCTTTGTGCCCCCCCCCCTATATATTGTTCCTAGAGTCGCCACTGCTGTGTGTATGTAATGTGTGAGGTATGTACCATGTGTGAGGTATGTACTGTATATGTAATATATGTGAGATATAGATTGTGTATATGTAATATGTGTACAGATATATAGTATATACAGCAGTGTACTGATATGTGAGGTACGAGGTATAATAGATGCACTGTGTACAGATATATAGTATATACAGCAGTGTACTGATATGTGAGGTACGAGGTATAATAGATGCAGTGTGTACAGATATATAGTATATACAGCAGTGTACTGATATGTGAGGTACGAGGTATAATAGATGCAGTGTGTACAGATATATAGTATATACAGCAGTGTACTGATATGTGAGGTATGAGGTATAATAGATGGAGGGTGTACAGGTATATAGTATATACAGCAGTGTACTGATATGTGAGGTACGAGGTATAATAGATGCAGTGTGTACAGATATATAGTATATACAGCAGTGTACTGATATGTGAGGTATGAGGTATAATAGATGGAGGGTGTACAGGTATATAGTATATATAGCAGTGTACTGATATGTGAGATACGAGGTATAATAGATGCAGTGTGTACAGATATATAGTATATACAGCAGTGTACTGATATGTGAGGTACGAGGCATATAAGATGGAGGGTGTACAGGTATATAGTATATACAGCAGTGTACTGATATGTGAGGTACGAGGTATAATAGATGGAGTGTGCACAGGTATATAGTATATACAGCAGTGTACTGATATGTGAGGTACGAGGTATAATAGATGGAGGGTGTACAGGTATATAGTATATACAGCAGTGTACTGATATGTGAGGTACGAGGTATAATAGATGGAGGGTGTACAGGTATATAGTATATACAGCAGTGCACTGATATGTGAGGTACAAGGTATAATAGATGGAGGGTGTACAGGTATATAGTATATACAGCAGTGTACTGATATGTGAGGTACGAGGTATAATAGATGGAGGGTGCACAGGTATATAGTATATACAGCAGTGTACTGATATGTGAGGTACGAGGTATAATAGATGGAGGGTGCACAGGTATATAGTATATACAGCAGTGTACTGATATGTGAGGTATGAGGTATAATAGATGGAGGGTGTACAGGTATATAGTATATACAGCAGTGTACTGATATGTAAGGTACGAGGTATAATAGATGGAGGGTGTACAGGTATATAGTATATACAGCAGTGTACTGATATGTGAGGTATGAGGTATAATAGATGGAGGGTGCACAGGTATATAGTATATACAGCAGTGTACTGATATGTGAGGTACGAGGTATAATAGATGCAGTGTGTACAGATATATAGTATATACAGCAGTGTACTGATATGTGAGGTATGAGGTATAATAGATGGAGGGTGTACAGGTATATAGTATATACAGCAGTGTACTGATATGTGAGGTACGAGGTATAATAGATGGCGGGTGTACAGGTATACTGTGTGATATATGCAATGTACTTGATGTGAGACTGTAACAGACCGTTCAGCACACAGCTCCGCTCAGACGATATTCCCCTTTCCAATGCACAGGCAGCTACACGGACACTGGAAACAGGAAAAGCCTACGATCGGCTCACACTCCTGGCAATCAGCATACAATCCAATCCCCCAATAACGAGGCGGCAGTTCGTTTTGAGGTCAAGCAGAACTGACTGTACCTGCACCTACAGACCCTTTTATTCAGAATCCACAAACACAGTACTGCCCACAGGGGTTTGAAATACAACCAATCAATATATTACAACACATACAATGTAAGTACAGCAGCCCATCGGACACAATGGGACAATAAAAACCCACCCAGCATAGTCCTCCCCTCTGTCTAGGAGATAATTGAGTCCATTTCTGTATCTACTCATTATCTCCTAAGCTGAAAAGTTACACTTCTTATAAATTGTTACAACTTTGTGAGTTTACATTGTACATACATATAACTAATATCAATTTAACCAGTATAACTTGGGGACAAACCCATCCAAAATTCACTTGAATAGGTTCAGGGGTTTAAAAGTTAGTAAAAGTATCTTAAAGGGCCGTAATCCTGAGGCAGGAGGCTGGTAAACAGCATGGCGAAGAGGCTTTCAGCACAGAGATATGTGGTCAGTTATACATTATGGTCACTGTGTGTGTGAGGTACATGAGGTAGTGGTCACTGTGTGTGTGTGTGAGGTACATGAGGTAGAGGTCACTGTGTGTGTGAGGTACATGAGGTAGAGGTCCCTGTGTGTGTGAGGTACATGAGGTAGTGGTCACTGTGTGTGTGTGAGGTACATGAGGTAGTGGTCCCTGTGTGTGTGAGGTACATGAGGTAGTGGTCACTGTGTGTGTGAGGTACATGAGGTAGTGGTCACTGTGTGTGTGTGAGGTACATGAGGTAGTGGTCACTGTGTGTGTGTGAGGTACATGAGGTAGAGGTCACTGTGTGTGTGTGAGGTACATGAGGTAGTGGTCACTGTGTGTGTGTGAGGTACATGAGGTAGTGGTCACTGTGTGTGTGTGAGGTACATGAGGTAGTGGTCACTGTGTGTGTATGAGGTAGTGGTCACTGTGTGAGGTACATGAGGTAGTGGTCACTGTGTGTGTGTGAGGTACATGAGGTAGTGGTCACTGTGTGTGTGTGAGGTACATGAGGTAGTGGTCACTGTGTGTGTGTGTGAGGTACATGAGGTAGTGGTCACTGTGTGTGTGTGAGGTACATGAGGTAGTGGTCACTGTGTGTGTGTGTGTGTGTGTGTGTGTGTGTAAGGTACATGGGGTAGTGTTCACTGTGTGTGAGGTACATGAGGTAGTGTTCACTGTGTGTGTGGGGTACATGAGGTAGTGGTCACTGTGTGTGTGTGAGGTACCTGAGGTAGTGGTCACTGTGTGTGTGTGTGTGTGTGTGTGTGAGGTACATGAGGTAGTGGTCACTGTGTGTGTGTGTGAGGTATATGAGGTAGTGGTCACTGTGTGTGTGAGGTACATGGGGTAGTGTTCACTGTGTGTGAGGTACATGAGGTAGTGTTCACTGTGTGTGTGGGGTACATGAGGTAGTGGTCACTGTGTGTGTGTGAGGTACATGAGGTAGTGGTCACTGTGTGTGAGGTACATGGGGTAGCGTTCACTGTGTGTGAGGTACATGAGGTAGTGTTCACTGTGTGTGTGTGAGGTACATGAGGTAGTAGTCACTGTGTGTGTGAGGTACATGAGGTAGTGGCCACTATGTGTGTGTGAGGTACATGAGGTAGTGGTCACTGTGTGTGAGGTACATGAGGTAGTGGTCACTGTGTGTGTGTGTGTGTGTGTGTGTGAGGTACATGAGGTAGTGGCCACTGTGTGTGTGTGTGAGGTACATGAGGTAGTGGTCACTGTGTGTGAGGTACATGAGGTAGTGGTCACTGTGTGTGTGTGTGTGTGAGGTACATGAGGTAGTGGTCACTGTGTGTGTGAGGTACATGAGGTAGTGGTCACTGTGTGTGTGAGGTACATGAGGTAGTGGTCACTGTGTGTGTGTGAGGTACATGAGGTAGTGGTCACTGTGTTGTGTGTGTGAGGTACATGAGGTAGTGGTCACTGTGTGTGTGTGAGGTACATGAGGTAGTGGTCACTGTGTGTGTGAGGTACATGAGGTAGTGGTCACTGTGTGTGTGTGTGTGAGGTACATGAGGTAGTGGTCACTGTGTGTGTGTGTGAGGTACATGAGGTAGTGGTCACTGTGTGTGTGAGGTACATGAGGTAGTGGTCACTGTGTGTGTGTGTGTGTGAGGTACATGAGGTAGTGGCCACTGTGTGTGTGTATGAGGTAGTGGTCACTGTGTGTGTGAGGTACATGAGGTAGTGGTCACTGTGTGTGTGTGAGGTACATGAGGTAGTGGTCACTGTGTGTGTGTGTGTGTGTGTGTGAGGTACATGAGGTAGTGGTCACTGTGTGTGTGTGAGGTACATGAGGTAGTGGCCACTGTGTGTGTGTATGAGGTAGTGGTCACTGTGTGTGTGAGGTACATGAGGTAGTGGTCACTGTGTGTGTGTGAGGTACATGAGGTAGAGGTCACTGTGTGTGTGTGTGTGTGTGAGGTACATGAGGTAGTGGTCACTGTGTGTGTGTGAGGTACATGAGGTAGAGGTCACTGTGTGTGTGAGGTACATGAGGTAGTGGTCACTGTGTGTGTGAGGTACATGAGGTAGAGGTCACTGTGTGTGTGTGTGTGTGTGTGTGAGGTACATGAGGTAGTGGTCACTGTGTGTGTGTGTGTGAGGTACATGAGGTAGAGGTCACTGTGTGTGTGTGAGGTACATGAGGTAGTGGTCACTGTGTGTGTGTAAGGTACATGAGGTAGAGGTCACTGTGTGTGTGTGTGTAAGGTACATGAGGTAGAGGTCACTGTGTGTGTGTGTGTGTGAGGTACATGAGGTAGAGGTCACTGTGTGTGTGTGTGTGTGTGTGTAAGGTACATGAGGTAGAGGTCACTGTGTGTGTGAGGTACATGAGGTAGTGGTCACTGTGTGTGTGTGTGTGTGAGGTACATGAGGTAGTGGTCACTGTGTGTGTGAGGTACATGAGGTAGTGGTCACTGTGTGTGTGAGGTACATGAGGTAGTGGTCACTGTGTGTGTGAGGTACATGAGGTAGTGGTCACTGTGTGTGTGTGAGGTACATGAGGTAGTGGTCACTGTGTGTGTGTGTGTGTGTGTGTGTGTGTGTGTGTGAGGTACATGAGGTAGAGGTCACTGTGTGTGTGTGAGGTACATGAGGTAGTGGTCACTGTGTGTGTGTGAGGTACATGAGGTAGAGGTCACTGTGTGTGTGAGGTACATGAGGTAGTGGTCACTGTGTGTGTGTGAGGTACATGAGGTAGTGGTCACTGTGTGTGTGTGAGGTACATGAGGTAGAGGTCACTGTGTGTGTGTGAGGTACATGAGGTAGAGGTCACTGTGTGTGTGTGTGTGAGGTACATGAGGTAGAGGTCACTGTGTGTGTGTGTGTGTGTGAGGTACATGAGGTAGAGGTCACTGTGTGTGTGTGAGGTACATGAGGTAGAGGTCACTGTGTGTGTGTGAGGTACATGAGGTAGAGGTCACTGTGTGTGTGTGAGGTACATGAGGTAGTGGTCACTGTGTGTGTGTGTGTGTGAGGTACATGAGGTAGAGGTCACTGTGTGTGTGTGAGGTACATGAGGTAGAGGTCACTGTGTGTGTGTGAGGTACATGAGGTAGTGGTCACTGTGTGTGTGTGAGGTACATGAGGTAGTGGTCACTGTGTGTGTGAGGTACATGAGGTAGTAGTCACTGTGTGTGTGAGGTACATGAGGTAGTGGCCACTATGTGTGTGTGAGGTACATGAGGTAGTGGTCACTGTGTGTGTGTAGGAGGTACATGAGGAGGTAGTGGTCACTGTGTGTGTGTGTGAGGTACATGAGGTAGTGGTCACTGTGTGTGTGAGTGTGTGAGGTACATGAGGTAGTGGTCACTGTGTGTGTGTGAGGTACATGAGGTAGTGGTCACTGTGTGTGTGTGAGGTACATGAGGTAGTGGTCACTGTGTGTGTGTGAGGTACATGAGGTAGTGGTCACTGTGTGTGTGTGAGGTACATGAGGTAGAGGTCACTGTGTGTGTGAGGTACATGAGGTAGTGGTCACCTGTGTGTGTGTGTGTGTGTGTGAGGTACATGAGGGAGAGGTCACTGTGTGTGTGTGAGGTACATGAGGTAGAGGTCACTGTGTGTGTGAGGTACATGAGGTAGTGGTCACTGTGTGTGTGTGAGGTACATGAGGTTAGAGGTCACTGTGTGTGTGTGAGGTACATGAGGTAGAGGTCACTGTTGTTGTGTGTGAGGTACATGAGGTAGTGGTCACTGTGTGTGTGTGAGGTACATGAGGTAGAGGTCACTGTGTGTGTGAGGTACATGAGGTAGTGGTCACTGTGGTTGTGTGTGTGTGTGTGTGTGTGTGTGTGTGAGGTACATGAGGTAGAGGTCACTGTGTGTGTGTGAGGTACATGAGGTAGAGGTCACTGTGTGTGTGAGGTACATGAGGTAGTGGTCACTGTGTGTGTGTGAGGTACATGAGGTAGTGGTCACTGGTGTGTATGAGGTAGTGGTCACTGTGTGAGGTACATGAGGGTAGTGGTCACTGTGTGTGTGTGAGGTACATGAGGTAGTGGTCACTGTGTGTGTGTGAGGTACATGAGGTAGTGGTCACTGTGTGTGTGTGTGAGGTACATGAGGTAGTGGTCACTGTGTGTGTGTGAGGTACATGAGGTAGTGGTCACTGTGTGTGTGTGTGTGTGTGTGTGTGTGTAAGGTACATGGGGTAGTGTTCACTGTGTGTGAGGTACATGAGGTAGTGTTCACTGTGTGTGTGGGGTACATGAGGTAGTGGTCACTGTGTGTGTGTGAGGTACCTGAGGTAGTGGTCACTGTGTGTGTGTGTGTGTGTGTGTGTGAGGTACATGAGGTAGTGGTCACTGTGTGTGTGTGTGAGGTATATGAGGTCGTGGTCACTGTGTGTGTGAGGTACATGGGGTAGTGTTCACTGTGTGTGAGGTACATGAGGTAGTGTTCACTGTGTGTGTGGGGTACATGAGGTAGTGGTCACTGTGTGTGTGTGAGGTACATGAGGTAGTGGTCACTGTGTGTGAGGTACATGGGGTAGCGTTCACTGTGTGTGAGGTACATGAGGTAGTGTTCACTGTGTGTGTGTGAGGTACATGAGGTAGTAGTCACTGTGTGTGTGAGGTACATGAGGTAGTGGCCACTATGTGTGTGTGAGGTACATGAGGTAGTGGTCACTGTGTGTGAGGTACATGAGGTAGTGGTCACTGTGTGTGTGTGTGTGTGTGTGTGTGAGGTACATGAGGTAGTGGCCACTGTGTGTGTGTGTGAGGTACATGAGGGTAGTGGTCACTGTGTGTGAGGTACATGAGGTAGTGGTCACTGTGTGTGTGTGTGTGTGAGGTACATGAGGTAGTGGTCACTGTGTGTGTGAGGTACATGAGGTAGTGGTCACTGTGTGTGTGAGGTACATGAGGTAGTGGTCACTGTGTGTGTGTGAGGTACATGAGGTATGTGGTCACTGTGTGTTGTGTGAGGTACATGAGGTAGTGGTCACTGTGTGTGTGTGAGGTACATGAGGTAGTGGTCACTGTGTGTGTGAGGTACATGAGGTAGTGGTCACTGTGTGTGTGTGTGTGAGGTACATGAGGTAGTGGTCACTGTGTGTGTGTGTGAGGTACATGAGGTAGTGGTCACTGTGTGTGTGAGGTACATGAGGTAGTGGTCACTGTGTGTGTGTGTGTGTGAGGTACATGAGGTAGTGGCCACTGTGTGTGTGTATGGGGTAGGGGTCACTGTGTGTGTGAGGTACATGAGGTAGTGGTCACTGTGTGTGTGTGAGGTACATGAGGTAGTGGTCACTGTGTGTGTGTGTGTGTGTGTGAGGTACATGAGGTAGTGGTCACTGTGTGTGTGTGAGGTACATGAGGTAGTGGCCACTGTGTGTGTGTATGAGGTAGTGGTCACTGTGTGTGTGAGGTACATGAGGTAGTGGTCACTGTGTGTGTGTGAGGTACATGAGGTAGAGGTCACTGTGTGTGTGTGTGTGTGTGAGGTACATGAGGTAGTGGTCACTGTGTGTGTGTGAGGTACATGAGGTAGAGGTCACTGTGTGTGTGAGGTACATGAGGTAGTGGTCACTGTGTGTGTGAGGTACATGAGGTAGAGGTCACTGTGTGTGTGTGTGTGTGTGTGTGAGGTACATGAGGTAGTGGTCACTGTGTGTGTGTGTGTGAGGTACATGAGGTAGAGGTCACTGTGTGTGTGTGAGGTACATGAGGTAGTGGTCACTGTGTGTGTGTAAGGTACATGAGGTAGAGGTCACTGTGTGTGTGTGTGTAAGGTACATGAGGTAGAGGTCACTGTGTGTGTGTGTGTGAGGTACATGAGGTAGAGGTCACTGTGTGTGTGTGTGTGTGTGTGTGTGTGTGTGTAAGGTACATGAGGTAGAGGTCACTGTGTGTGTGAGGTACATGAGGTAGTGGTCACTGTGTGTGTGTGTGTGAGGTACATGAGGTAGTGGTCACTGTGTGTGTGAGGTACATGAGGTAGTGGTCACTGTGTGTGTGAGGTACATGAGGTAGTGGTCACTGTGTGTGTGAGGTACATGAGGTAGAGGTCACTGTGTGTGTGTGAGGTACATGAGGTAGTGGTCACTGTGTGTGTGTGTGTGTGTGTGTGTGTGTGTGTGTGTGTGAGGTACATGAGGTAGAGGTCACTGTGTGTGTGTGAGGTACATGAGGTAGTGGTCACTGTGTGTGTGTGAGGTACATGAGGTAGAGGTCACTGTGTGTGTGAGGTACATGAGGTAGTGGTCACTGTGTGTGTGTGAGGTACATGAGGTAGTGGTCACTGTGTGTGTGTGAGGTACATGAGGTAGAGGTCACTGTGTGTGTGTGAGGTAGATGAGGTAGAGGTCACTGTGTGTGTGTGTGTGAGGTACATGAGGTAGAGGTCACTGTGTGTGTGTGTGTGTGTGTGTGAGGTACATGAGGTAGAGGTCACTGTGTGTGTGTGAGGTACATGAGGTAGAGGTCACTGTGTGTGTGTGAGGTACATGAGGTAGAGGTCACTGTGTGTGTGTGAGTTTCATGAGGTTGTGGTCTCTGTGTGTGTGTGTGTGTGAGGTACATGAGGTAGAGGTCACTGTGTGTGTGTGAGGTACATGAGGTAGAGGTCACTGTGTGTGTGTGAGGTACATGAGGTAGTGGTCACTGTGTGTGTGTGAGGTACATGAGGTAGTGGTCACTGTGTGTGTGAGGTACATGAGGTAGTAGTCACTGTGTGTGTGAGGTACATGAGGTAGTGGCCACTATGTGTGTGTGAGGTACATGAGGTAGTGGTCACTGTGTGTGTGTGAGGTACATGAGGTAGTGGTCACTGTGTGTGTGTGAGGTACATGAGGTAGTGGTCACTGTGTGTGTGTGAGGTACATGAGGTAGTGGTCACTGTGTGTGTGTGAGGTACATGAGGTAGTGGTCACTGTGTGTGTGTGAGGTACATGAGGTAGTGGTCACTGTGTGTGTGTGAGGTACATGAGGTAGTGGTCACTGTGTGTGTGTGAGGTACATGAGGTAGAGGTCACTGTGTGTGTGAGGTACATGAGGTAGTGGTCACTGTGTGTGTGTGTGTGTGTGTGAGGTACATGAGGTAGAGGTCACTGTGTGTGTGTGAGGTACATGAGGTAGAGGTCACTGTGTGTGTGAGGTACATGAGGTAGTGGTCACTGTGTGTGTGTGAGGTACATGAGGTAGAGGTCACTGTGTGTGTGTGAGGTACATGAGGTAGAGGTCACTGTGTGTGTGTGAGGTACATGAGGTAGTGGTCACTGTGTGTGTGTGAGGTACATGAGGTAGAGGTCACTGTGTGTGTGAGGTACATGAGGTAGTGGTCACTGTGTGTGTGTGTGTGTGTGTGTGTGTGTGTGAGGTACATGAGGTAGAGGTCACTGTGTGTGTGTGAGGTACATGAGGTAGAGGTCACTGTGTGTGTGAGGTACAAGAGGTAGTGGTCACTGTGTGTGTGTGAGGTACATGAGGTAGAGGTCACTGTGTGTGTGAGGTACATGAGGTAGAGGTCACTGTGTGTGTGTGAGGTACATGAGGTAGTGGTCACTGTGTGTGTGTGAGGTACATGAGGTAGAGGTCACTGTGTGTGTGTGAGGTACATGAGGTAGAGGTCACTGTGTGTGTGTGAGGTACATGAGGTAGAGGTCACTGTGTGTGTGTGAGGTACATGAGGTAGAGGTCACTGTGTGTGTGTGTGTGTGTGAGGTACATGAGGTAGTGGTCACTGTGTGTGTGTGAGGTACATGAGGTAGAGGTCACCGTGTGTGTGTGAGGTACATGAGGTAGAGGTCACTGTGTGTGTGTGAGGTACATGAGGTAGAGGTCACTGTGTGTGTGTGAGGTACATGAGGTAGTGGTCACTGTGTGTGTGTGTGTGTGAGGTACATGAGGTAGAGGTCACTGTGTGTGTGTGAGGTACATGAGGTAGTGGTCACTGTGTGTGTGTGAGGTACATGAGGTAGTGGTCACTGTGTGTGTGTGAGGTACATGAGGTAGTGGTCACTGTGTGGTGTGAGGTACATGAGGTAGAGGTCACTGTGTTGTGTGTGAGGTACATGAGGTAGAGGTCACTGTGTGTGTGTGAGGTACATGAGGTAGTGGTCACTGTGTGTGTGTGAGGTACATGAGGTAGAGGTCACTGTGTGTGTGTGAGGTACATGAGGTAGAGGTCACTGTGTGTGTGTGTGTGAGGTACATGAGGTAGAGGTCACTGTGTGTGTGTGTGTGTGTGAGGTACATGAGGTAGAGGTCACTGTGTGTGTGTGAGGTACATGAGGTAGAGGTCACTGTGTGTGTGAGGTACATGAGGTAGAGGTCACTGTGTGTGTGTGAGGTACATGAGGTAGAGGTCACTGTGTGTGTGAGGTACATGAGGTAGAGGTCACTGTGTGTGAGGTAGAGGTCACTGTGTGTGTGAGGTACATGAGGTAGAGGTCACTGTGTGTGTGAGGTACATGAGGTAGAGGTCACTGTGTGTGTGAGGTACATGAGGTAGTGGTCACTGTGTGTGTGAGGTACATGAGGTAGTGGTCACTGTGTGTGTGAGGTACATGAGGTAGTGGTCACTGTGTGTGTGAGGTACATGAGGTAGTGGCCACTGTGTGTGTGTGAGGTACATGAGGTAGTGGTCACTGTGTGTGAGGTACATGAGGTAGTGGCCACTGTGTGTGTGTGAGGTACATGAGGTAGTGGTCACTGTGTGTGAGGTACATGAGGTAGTGGTCACTGTGTGTGTGTGAGGTACATGAGGTAGTGGTCACTGTGTGTGTGTGAGGTACATGAGGTAGTGGTCACTGTGTGTGTGTGAGGTACATGAGGTAGTGGTCACTGTGTGTGTGTGTGTGAGGTACATGAGGTAGTGGTCACTGTGTGTGTGTGTGTGTGTGTGAGGTACATGAGGTAGTGGCCACTGTGTGTGTGTATGAGGTAGTGGTCACTGTGTGTGTGTGAGGTACATGAGGTAGTGGCCACTGTGTGTGTGTGAGGTACATGAGGTAGTGGTCACTGTGTGTGAGGTACATGAGATAGTGGTCACTGTGTGTGAGGTACATGAGGTAGTGGTCACTGTGTGTGTGTGTGAGGTACATGAGGTAGTGGTCACTGTGTGTGTGTGTGAGGTACATGAGGTAGAGGTCACTGTGTGTGTGTGTGTAAGGTACATGAGGTAGAGGTCACTGTGTGTGTGTGAGGTACATGAGGTAGTGGTCACTGTGTGTGTGTGTGTGAGGTACATGAGGTAGTGGTCACTGTGTGTGTGAGGTACATGAGGTAGTGGTCACTGTGTGTGTGTGTGTGAGGTACATGAGGTAGTGGTCACTGTGTGTGAGGTACATGAGGTAGAGGTCACTGTGTGTGTGTGTGAGGTACATGAGGTAGTGGTCACTGTGTGTGTGTGAGGTACATGAGGTAGTGGTCACTGTGTGTGTGTGAGGTACATGAGGTAGTGGTCACTGTGTGTGAGGTACATGAGGTAGTGGTCACTGTAACTAAGCAATGAGTAAAAACAGGGCGGGGGGTAAATGAGAAGCTGAGGACCTCTCTTACCACTCCAGTCAGTCTGTATGGATCATTGCAGAGCTGATTGTGAACTTCTAATACTTGCTGTTAGGGGTGAAGGACCCGTGAAGATGTCATCACAGGTCCTGGAACATGTACCTTTCAAACCTGGGAACTACACTTTACACTGTGCAGTTCCCTTATAGGACCTGTGATGACATCATCAAAGGTCCTTTAGCTTTAGAAAGATAGACAGGAGCAATTAGGGGGCGGGGACTCTCCTCCACTGCCGGCCCCTCTTCCTCACGGCCCCGTAGCAGCTGCGTGGTCTGCCTATATGGTAGGTACGCCACTGGTGTGAGGTGTGTGCGGAGACTTGTGTCGCCCAGCGTGTTATGTAATGGCTGTCACCAGTGACGCGACACAGAAGATAGACGTGTTGTCTTTCCTGTCACACATGATTTCACCCCTCAGTGACCAGACCCTTTCTTTTAGTTTTCTTTCTACAGAGCCGTGTGCAGCGGTTTCCTTACACGACCCTAATTAGCGATAACCTGCCCGTCACTGCTCCTGCCTTTGGTCTGCGTTTCGCTCGCTCTTTGGGAGCGAGCGTTCTCCTGGACTATCGGGCCATGTAAGATATCCACACCCCATCCAGGGCAGATATCGTCCGGGGGCTTCCTCTACACGTCCATATTTTATAGGGGTTCTCCAGGAGCTTTAGGCTTAGTTCACACGGGCGTTGCGGGAAAAGCTGCGGGTGCGTTGCGGGAACATGTGTGATTTTTCCGCGCGAGTGCAAAACATTGTAATGCGTTTTGCACGCGCGTGAGAAAAATCGGCATGTTTGGTACCCAAACCCGAACTTCTTCACAGAAGTTCAGGCTTGGGATCGGTGTTCTGTAGATTGTATTATTTCCCCTTATAACATGGTTATAAGGGAAAATAATAGCATTCTGAATACAGAGCGCATAGTACAATAGCGCTGCAGGGGTTAACATTATTTTTTTTTTTTACTCGCCTTAATCCACTTCCACGCGCAGCCGTCATCTCTTCTGTCTTCTTTCTTTGCTGTGTGCAGGAAAAGGACCTGTGGTGACGTCACGCCGGTCATCACATGGTCCGTCACATGATCTTTTACCATGGTGATGGATCATGTGACGGACCATGTGATGACCGGAGTGGCGTCACCACAGGTCCTTTTCCTGCACACAGCAAAGAAAGAAGACAGAAGAGATGCCGGCTGCGCGTGCAAGTGGATTAAGGTGAGTTAAATTTTATTTTTATTTTTTAACCCCTCCAGCGCTATTGTACTCTGCATTCTGTATTCAGAATGCTATTATTTTCCCTTATAACCATGTTATAAGGGAAAATAATAATGATCGGGTCTCCTAGCAACCGTGCGTGAAAATCGCACCGCATCCGCACTTGCTTGCGATTTTCGTGCAGCCCCATTCGCTTCTATGGGGCCTGCGTTGCGTGGAAAACGCACACTATAGAGCATGCTGCGATTTTCACGCAACGCACAAGTGATGCGTGAAAATTACCGCTCGTGTGAACAGCCCCACAGAAATGAATGGGTCGGTATTCAGTGCGGGTGCAATGCGTTCACCTCCTGCATTGCACCCGCGCGGAATACTCGCCCGTGTGAACTCAGCCTTATCCTCTGTATCGGTCATCACCGTCTGACCGGTGGGGTGTAAAGTGTGTGTGTTTTTTTTTTTTGTTTGTTTTTTTTTCTTTTTTTTACAAATGTTTAGGTGCTTTATATTCTAGGATAGAATAATTCTAAGACTACGGGTTGTAGAGATGTGGGGACAACTAAATAGCGCTTATTACTAATTAACCCCTTAGGGACCACCAATGCGCCTTTTTACACTGGCCCAGCCTAAGCACTGCACAGGTTTCCCATGCAGGTCGGCTCTCACATGAGTGCCGCTCCTGGACCGACCGACAGAAGACCCGAGCCATTTAAAGGGCTTGTGTCACCCCACTAAAGTCTTTTTTTTAATTTTTTTTTGCTACTTATAATCCCTATACTGCGATATATCAATAGATAATGTTATTAATCATTTTCGTTCAGTAGATAATAAAAAAAACTGACTTTTATAATATGTTAATTACCTGTCTACCAGCAAGTAGGGCGGTTACTTGCTGGTAGCCGCCGCATCCTCCTTTCATAAAGACGCCCCCTCCTCATGTTGATTGACAGGGCCAGCGAACGCGCTCGTTCTCTGCTGGCCCTGTCTGCATTCAAAATCTTGCGCATGCGCCGCACCTGTCTTCGGTCGGCGCAGGCGCACTGAGGGGAGGACGCTCGCTCGGCCGCTCCATCCTCAATGCGCCTGCACCGGGTGTAGATGTGACGTCACCGACGCAGGCGCATTGAGGATGGAGCGGCCGAGTGAGCGTCCTCCCCTCAGTGCGACTGCGCCGACTGAAGACTGGTACGGCGCAGGCGCCAGATTTTGAATGCAGACAGGGCCAGCAGAGAACGAGCGCGTTCGCTGGCCCTGTCAAACAACATGAGGATGCGGCTGCTACCAGCAATGAGGCCGCCCTACTTGCTGGTAGACAGGTAATTTGCATATGATAAAAGTCAATTTTTTTTAATTATCTACTGAACAAAAATGATTAATAACATTATCTATTGATATATCGCAGTATAGGGATTATAAGTAGCAAAAAAAATAAGACTCTAGTGGGGTGACAGAAGCCCTTTAAACACTTAGATGCTGCGGTCAATAGTGCCCGCAATGGTTTAGAGGGAGGGGGCTCCCTCTGCCTCTTATCGGCACCCCATGAATGAGATTGTGGGATGCCGATGTCGGTGCGAGCAGGCTGCGGCCTGATGAAGACATGCAGTGTGTCCTGACCAGCCCCCCCCCTCCCCTCTGCTGGTGGAAATCTCTATAGAACTGATAGGAAAATACTAGTGACGAGCGAAACAAGCTTCTCCCGGAGTCGCTTCGTTCAAAACTTCGGAATAATACTGTACACAGTAAGTTATTCGGGAAGTCGCGCGTGACTTCGTCGAATAACTTCGGTATTAGATTTTATTTTTTTTTTAAAGTGGAAAGCCACTTTAAAATTTGAAACGGAACTCGTCTTCGGTTCTGACTAGTACCTCGAAACCGAAGCCGAGTTCGGTCTCAAGTTTTAATGTGGTTTCCCATTAAAAAAAATCAACCACTAAAGTTATTCAACGAATTGACGCGCGATGTCGCAAATAACTAACTTCAGCTCCTGGGAGCCCATACATTCTAATCCTGTACGGAGACGGATCTCTGTACAGTATTATTCCCAAGTTTTGAAGGAAGCGACTTCGGATGAAGCATAGAGACGCTAGAAAATCCATCACACTGCATGAAGCCATGTACTTCAGAAGAGATCAAATAAAAAGCTATTGCGGAACTTGGAGCATTAGAAACCTTTACGATCTTTTTCGGATCTCGCCGCACTCTTCTCATGGACAATCTCACTGTGTGACCCACCGAGTGTGATCCACCCTGAGACGGCGCAGGCTGTATCCACCTGAGGACCTCCAGGAATAGCCTCCATCCTCACAACCATCTTCAGAGTCTCCTGATCCGCTCTTGGATTGTCCTAGGCTAATAACCGGGAAATAACAGAAGCAGACGCCTGTGTAGAATCCAAGTAGCACTGCCTTATATTGGACACAGTCTATGATACAGTCAGTTTGTATCTGATCGTGGGGACAAGATGATGTCCGTGCACTGCAAACCCCCGCAATGAGGTGGAGAATGTATCATAGTAATCTACGACACAGCCAGTCAGTTCTGGTCGGGGGACCCATCCTGTGCATGAACTCTGTAACTGTCATACTGTGCTTCCGTGCTGTTTTAGGCCTCTTGCACACAAACGTTTTTTTCTTCCCTTTTTTGCGTTTCGTTTACAGAACCATTAATTTCAGTGGATCCGCAAAAAAAACGGCAGGTACTCCGTATGCCTTCCGTTTCTTTCAAAGATAGAACATGACCTATTATTGTCCGCATAACGGACAAGGATAGTACTGTTCTATCAGGGGTCAGCTGTTCAGTTCCACAATAAAACGGAATGCACACGGACATCATCCGTATTTTTTTGAGGATCCGTTTTTTACGGACCGCAAAATACTAAAAAAGCTGCACGGTCGTATGCAAGAGGCCCTATAATGTGAATTCAAATGATTTGAGAATAAATAAGCTTACGCAGGTTAAGTGAATAAATATATTTACCAAATGTGGTAAAAAATATAAATAAAACAGACAAATCACAACCGGAGTAGTTAAAGGGGGAAGGGGGGGGGGGGACTCCTGCTGACATGTTGTAGCACATGGCCGATACCCCATGGAGATACAAGAGATAGGGATACACCTTACAACATCCTACCTGGATGGTGTTCCTCAATAGAGTTCCACTTAACTGTCTGTGTGCAGCAAAGTTTATGCCTTTCAGCCCCTCTTCCCAGGTATGTCCACCATGCAGCCCGTATGTCTCTGAGATAATCACCCAGGAATTTGGCCTTCTCAGCTCAGTGGGTTCCCTACCTCACTACATTCCAAGGAATAAAGTGCGGTTGTGACAGTCAAGGTGCTCCACAGCATAGAGACAGATCACTATATTCATATTCATGCACAGTACTTGCATCAGACTGCGCATGAGTGAGTAGACGGACATCAGCAGACGGCCGGCGGTTGGAGACAGCATGCACAGTAGCGGTTTAGAAACAAGGAATGCCGGCAGGAGGTGGTGACGTCAATGATGATTGACCATCTCGTGCTTCAGAGAGGAAGAGAGAAGACGGGCTTGGACTGGAAGCTATGAAAATGCTGAAGGAGCGGTCAGGTGACCGTGAAGAGGATCCTGGAAATGCTGCTGCTGAATTGATCTCCCATTCTTCTCTCCACATGTTAGATTGAGGCCACATTTTTCATCTTAGGGCCAGAGAACCCCTTTAAATATAGGAGTTTTGATATAGAGAAGAAGATGAGAGTGATCAGTTACTCTGAAGCCCTTGAAGAAGCCTTGAGGTGACATCAGTTGGGCATAGTTGTTTTATGAAATGCTTTTAAACAAGTGTCTATCTTGGGAGTACAATTAATAAAAGGAAGTTGGATATTACACAGGGCGTCTGCTCCTGTGGTTCTGTGGGTACTAACCTTGGACAGTACAAGAGCGGATCAGGAGACTCTGAAGGTGGTTGAGAGGATAGCAGGGGAGTGGTGAAGGCCGGAGCTCTGCTCCTGGAGGTCCTCAGGTGTATCCGACTGACCGGGTTACACACTGAGATCGCTGACAGAGTGCGGTGTGATCAGAAAAAAGTGACTTCTGATGCTTCACGTTTCACGTTTTTTATTTGACATTTTATCTCACAGGAGATTAGAGGAACTTGTCTGAAAAGTAGTTTTTATTGTGAGATTGCCTATTATAGCGTCCTTGTGGCACTATGAGATGCTTCATTAAATAAAAAAAATCAAAGTAAAAAAAACAACAACACTTAAAAAGGGCAGAATTGCTGCTCTTGTGGAATACCACCAGGAAGAATACGGCTTATTGCGGCTAGCCGGGAGAATTAATGGCTTCAATCGCACAAAGGAAAATACTCAAATAGGGATAGGCCCCCACTCATCTTCTACACATGGCCATCCTAAACCGTACATACATGTCTAATCCTTATTGGATGGGTTAAACTCTCTCTAATCCCCCATTGGATACATCCATGCATGAACAACATGTGCTTTCTCCATGTTCGTCCTAGCCAACATCTGCCATCTAAAAAGTGTACCAATGAAAACAAGTCTTCCTGCAAAAATCAAGCCCTAATACGGCTCCATAGAAAGAAAATTCAGCGATGGTGTAAAAAAACAATGTAAGTGTGTTTGGTATCGGTGTAATAATATTGACCAAGAGAGTAATGTTATTGAGTTATTTATGCTTAAAAATGAAAGCCACAAATCATAGACAATGGGGGCATATTGCTAGGATATTCCCCCATTGTCTTATAGGTGTGGGTCCAACACCTATATAGAGAACATTGCCCCGAAAGTTAAGGAGGGCGCATGCGCAGCCGCCCTCCATTCATTTCTACGGGGCTGCTGGCTCGGCTATTTCCATTGAGCCCATAGAATTGAAAAGGAGTGGTAGGCGGTCATGCGTGGTACGCTCCCATTCACTTCTATGGGGAGCTGGCTTGGTGGTGGCCGGAGTCCTCCAGCCAACGCCTTCCGGGGCTCCGTTGCCGATATAGGTGTGGGACCTGCATCTATAAGACAATGGGGGCATATCCTAGCAATATGCCCCCATTGTCTGAGACAACCCCTTTAATAAAAGTTAATCTGTCAGTAATGTGTACCCCAAAATGGCACCATTATAAAACACAAAACAAGCCCCCATACGGTTACATAGATGGAAAAATAAAAAAAGTTATAGCTCTTGGAAGGTGACGAGGCAAAAAAATCGCTTTGTCATTCAGGCCCGAAACAGGCTTCAATATTGCTGACTGCATTTTATTGCACTACTTTTATTTATTTCATGCTTTTCTGTGAGACTAGGAAAAATACATTTTTTGATATCTTGCTCATTTTAAGTTTTCACATAGAAATTATATAATATCAATTATTTTGTTTGGAAAACTGTCATTTGTTCTCCAGGTGAAGACGGCACGAGAGGCTCCCATGGATATCTCCTGGATCTCCCTATTATGATGTAGAAAATAATCCTTTTAGTCTCTCCATACATGAGAGAATTCACATCAAAAGACTATTTCTTCATATTTAGAAAGTAGCAAATATTGTCCTAAGGAAATCATAACTTAAAAGATAAAGATTCACACAGTAGAGAAGCCATTTTCATGTTCAGATTGTGGAAGATGTTTTAACCATAAATCAGCTCTTGTTTATCCGAGAATTCACACGGGAGAAGCCATTTTCATGTCCTGGGTGTGGACAGTGTTTTGGTCAGGAATCAAATATTATGGAGCCTCAAATAAGTCACACAAGGAAGAAGCCATTTGTATGTTCTGAATGTGACAAATGTTTTACCAAGAATTACAATCTTATAGAACATCTAAGAACTCACACAGGAGAGAAGCCATTTTCATGTCCTGAATGTGAACAGTGTTTTGGTTATAAATCAAGTCTTAAGGAACATCTAAAAGTTCACACAGGGGAGAAGCCATTTTCATGTTCTGAATGTGACAAATGTTTTACCCAGAATTACTATCTTATAGCTCATCTAAGAACTCACACAGGAGAGAAGCCATTTTCATGTCCTGAATGTAAACATTGTTTTGGTTATAAATCAAATCTTATGGAACATCTAAGAACTCACACAGGACATAAGCCATTTTCATGTCCTGAATGTGAACAGTGTTTTGGTTATAAATCAAATCTTATGGCACATCTAAGAACTCACACAGGACAGAAGCCATTTTCATGTCCTGAATGTGAACAGTGTTTTCGTTCTAAATCAAATCTTGTAAAACATCTAAGAATTCACACAGGGGAGAAGCCATTTGTGTGTTTTGAATGTGGGAAAGGTTTTACAGCTCGAACAAGTCTTGTTGTACATCAGAGAAAACACACAGGGGAGAAGCCATATTCATGCTCGGAATGTGGAAGATGTTTTGCCAATACATCGGCTCTTGCTAGTCATATGAAAACTCACAAAGGGGAGAAGCCATTTTCATGTCTAGAGTGTGAGAAGTGTTTTAATAGTAAACAAACTCTTGAAAATCATCTAAGAACTCACACAGGAGAGAAGCCATTTTCATGTCCAGAGTGTGAGAAGTGTTTTAATAGTAAACAAACTTTTGGAAATCATCTAAGAACTCACACAGGAGAGAAGCCATTTTCATGTCCAGAGTGTGAGAAGTGTTTTAATAGTAAATCATCTCTTGAAAATCATCTAAGAAGTCACACAGGGGAGAAGCCATTTTCGTGCTCAGAATGTGGAAGTTGTTTTACCTTTAAATCAGCTCTTGCTTATCATGTGAAAACCCACACAGGTGATAGGTCATTTTCGTGTCCTGAATGTAAAAAGTGTTTTGGTCATAAAACAAGTCTTCAATATCATCTAAGAAGTCACACAGGGGAGAAGCCATTTTCATGCTCGGAATGTGGAAGATGTTATACCGATAGATCAGGTCTAGTTTATCATCTGAAAACTCACACAGGAGATAAGCCATATTCATGTCCAGAATGTAAACAATGTTTTGGTCACAAATCGGTTCTTAAGCAACATTTAAGAACTCACGCCGGGAAGAAGCCATTTTCATGTCCTGAATGTGAGAAGTGTTTTAGTCAGAGATCAGGTCTTACGCGACATGTAAGAGCTCACACCAGAAATAAGTAATTTTTTGTGTACTTAATGTGAGAAATGTTTCTCAGAAATTATATCTTATAGACCATCTAAGAACCCACACAGAGGAGAAGCCATTTTCTTGTCCTAAATGTGGAAAATATTTTGCCCATAAATCATAGCTAGTCATCCATAAGAGAAGTCACACAGGGGAGAAGCCCTATTCATGTTCAGAATGTGGGAGATGTTTTACATATAAATCACATCTTTGCCATCAGAGAAGTCACACATTAGAAAAGCCATTTTCATACCCAGAATGTAAACATATATATATTTTTTTTTTTCTTAGAAATCTGTTCTTATGGCACATCTAAGAACTCACACAGGGGAGAAGCCATTTTCTTGTCCTAAATATGGAAAATATTGTGCCCGTAAATCATATCTAGTCATTCATCATAGAAGCCACACAGGGGAGAAACCATATTTAATGTTCAGAGTGTGGGAGATGTTTTGCCCATAGAGTAGGTCTTGGGAGAAGCCATATTCCTGTTCCAAATGCAACAAGTGTTTGTTAACAAATTTTGTGGTACATCTAAGAACTTACAAGAGGAGAAGCCATATTCATGCCCAGAATGTGGAAAATTTTAGCGCTTGTTAAGCATTTATCCCTTTTGGCTACCGTTTTTTTTTTTTCGTTTTCATTTTTCTTCCCTATTTTACGTGAGCCATAACTTTTTTTTTATATATATATTTCCGGTCATATAGCTGTATGAGGGCTTATTTTTTGTGGGACAAGTTGTACTTTCTAATGCCACCATTAATTATGGCATAAAATGTTGTGGGAAGTGGGAAAAAAATTCCAAATGGGCTGGAATTGGAAAAAAAAACAATCTCTCTACCGCTTTTACGGGTTTTGTTCCCACAGCGTTTTGTTTACGGCAAAACTGAACCATGCCCTTCATTACCTGGGTCAGTACGATTACAACGATACCCGATATGTATAGGTTCTTTATGTCTAAATACAGGTGAAACTAGAAAAATTAGACCATTGTGCAAAGTTCATTTATTTCAGTAATGCAACTTAAAGGCCCCTTTCACACGGGCGAGTATTCCACGCGGGTGCGATGCGTGAGTTGAACGCATTGCACCCGCACTGAATCCTGACCCATTCATTTCTATGGGGCTGTTCACATGAGCGGTGATTTTCACTCATCACTTATGCGTTGCGTGAAAATCGCAGCATGTTCTATATTCTGCGTTTTTCACGTAACGCAGGCCCCATAGAAATGAATGGGGTTGCGTGAAAATCGCAAGCATCCGCAAGCAAGTGCGGATGCGGTGCGATTTTCACGCATGGGTTCTAGGTGACAGTCTATTCACTGTATTATTTTCCCTTATAACATGGTCATAAGGGAAAATAATAGCATTCTGAATACAGAATGCAAAGTATAATAGTGCTGGAAGGGTTAAAAAAAAAAAAAAGTTAACTCACCTTATCCTCTTGATCGCGTAGTTCCCGTCGGTCTCTTCTTTAGCTGTGGGCTAAAGGACCTGTGGTGATGTCAGATCACATGCTCCATCACCATGGTGATGGACCATGTGATTGGAGCATGTGATCTGACATCACCACAGGTCATTTAGCCCACAGCTCATTCAAGAAGTAAAGAGACCGGGAACTACGCGATCAAGAGGAGAAGGTGAGTTAACTTTTTTTATTTTTTTTAACCCTTCCAGCACTATTATACTATGCATTCTGTAGTCAGAATGCTATTATTTTCCCTTATAGCCATGTTATAAGGGAAAATAATACAATCTTCAGAACATCAATCCCAAGCCCGAACTTCTGTGAAGAAGTTCGAGTTTGGGTACCAAACATGCGCGATTTTTCTCACGCGAGTGCAAAACGCATTACAATGTTTTGCACTCGCGCAGAAAAATCGCGCATTTTCCCGCAACGCACCCGCCTCTTATCCGGGCCAAAAATATGACGCCCGTGTGAAAGGGGCCAAAAGGTGAAACTAACATATGAGACTCATTACATGCAAAGCGAGATCTTTCAAGCCTTTATTTGTTATAATTTAAGCTGTAAGCCATAAAGTCTCAATTTTGAGGTCCCCTTTGCTCAGGGGGTATGGAATAATTAGCTGACTAGAGTGCGACACTTTGAGCCTAGAATATTGAACCTTTTCACAAAATTCTAATTTTAAGCTGCATTAATGCAAATCTTTTTAATTTGCATTGCTGAAATAAATGGACTTTTGCACGATATTCTAATTTTTCGAATTTCACCTCCGAGTGGGCGTCATGTTTACACATTGCACCAGTGCCGTACATGTACGGCTCTGGTAGCGAAAGGGTTAAACTGCACTCCTGTCTACAGCATGTAAATCCACCAGTCTGTTCCAACAGAGCGGCAGTGCTCATAGTAGTATTTGTCCGGTAGAAACCTAGCAATTATACCAGAAATTTGTCAGTTCCCATTATAGCCAGTGGAGCACCGGCAGTGTCCAGCTACGCCAGAAACTGTAAATCTAGTCAACTAGCAGAGATTTACTTGGCAGAGATATGAATGTAGCCTGAGAAGACATTTTAATGTTGAGATGGTAGATGTGGAGCTTCACTGAAGGACCTGCTGCCGCAGGATGTCCACTGGTGTAAAACAGAGAGACCATAGGATCATCGGCAAGAGCGGAATGTATATACCATGCAGCAGAGAGTTGGATATGAGGAAGATTTTGATCAGTTTTTACAAAACTTTTTTTTTGGAAGTGAGGTAACCAAAAACTCTGATTTTCCTTTTTTTTTCTTTTATTTATTTTATTTTTTTACAACATTCACCATGCAGTTTAAAAAAATGGGGTACCTTTTACGGAAACTTGAGCCTGAAATCTTTTGGTCACTTAATATTCCTGTATTAAAATGTATAAGGATTCTGCATGTCTAGGGGACGACACCTACACGGCAACCCCGCAATTGTGTTTCATGGGGTGTCGATCAGAAGACAGAGCTCCCCATGAATAACCACTCAGATGCTGTGGTCACTATTGACCTTGGCATCTGGGGGGGGGGTAAAGAGAGTTGGTCATCTCGATTTAGGACCATTATCTACAGTAATAGATGTAGATACGGAGTCAAGATCACAGTTTTTTTTATTGTCATACCTCTCCCTGTTCGCCCACTGTCAGCACTCAGAGCTGCACTGAAATACATTGTCAGGACTGCTGCGCATGCACACATGAGTCCTCCCTATTATGATAGCACAGGACATCAGTCCAGACTGTCTATGTCAGCGCAGCTTTGAGTGCCGACAGGAGGAGAATCAGGGCAGTAGGAAAATAAAAAAGTGATTTGGACTCCTTGGGGGAGGTTTCTCAAGACTGGCATTTTCTGCTCCTGTCCTGTTACCTAATGGCAGCAGTGATTGTAACGGCTCCATTCTCCTCTCTATTCTCTGCGCAAGCAAAAAGGGTGCTGCTAGAGATCAGTGCTGGGTCAGGTCAGATATCATTAGGGCACATGAAGGGAGATAAGAGACAGGCTGAGAAGGTGAATTCTTCGGAGCAACACTTTACATTTTACAGGCTGATTTCTAGTAAACATACACACCCTGCCTTATATGTTACAATATTAATTAGTTCCGGGACGACCATTGTAACTTGAGTCCATAACTTTAAGGAAAACCAGTAATTGGTTCCAAAGTCCAAGAATGTCTTCCCAAAATAAGAAAAAGTGAATTAAAAAAAAAAATAAGTAGATAATGAAGACAAAAAAAAAGCAAGTCTTGCATAGTGTATGCATGAACTAGAAAAATAAAATGAAGCCCCTGTCACCTGGTGTCCAAAGCAGCAGCTCATCCTGGCACAGACACCTTTTTCCTTTTACTCGTCTGTCCATTAATATGCTTGCAAACGGGGATCACTGTGTATTACAAAAATGGTTAAAAATAACTTTCCCTGCACGATATTAAAAATAGATTGAGCTGACACCCTTCCGTGCACCTTCCATCATGCCTTTTACATTACATTGGTTCTCTGACACTACAGAATGGATTTCTTACCTCTAGGATGGGCCGTGTATATAGATTGGTGCAGAGCCCCTCTGATGGTCAACTAATGACATGGACCATAGGGATTCAGTCAGTGCCTTGGCCCCGTCGGGGTTTACCAGGCTCAGCTCTGTACTTTTGGTAATAATACAACTTTCCAATTTACTTGCATTTCTTCTTTTGCCCCGTTTGCCCGCTCTGAAAGCCGAGCATGTCGATGAGGAGTAGCTGAGAAGAGTGGGAGTAATCAAGGGAGGTTGACGGGAGGAACCGCAAGGGGAAGCGTCGTATCGGCGCTGAAGATTTTCCATCGACATCAGCTCTGGGGACTAAGGGACCCGATGACACTCTGCAGCTGATGTCATGTAGTGAGGCCGGCTGGTGTGTCACGTGACCACAATTCAGAGTGGGTGAACGGTGCAAAATTGAAACCGCTAATAAATTGTAAAGTTGTATGGAGGGCTAGATCAAGGCTAACTAAGCAATGTTTTAGGTCTCAGATAAGCCTTTTAAGGATTGTCGTAATGCAGCTGGAGGTGTGAGGAGTTGGAGAAGTAGTAAGAGGCCTGACAAGAGAAGCTGCAGGTCCTATCCATAGGGGGGTCAGGTCCCTGGAGGGGTGGAGGAGTGCCAAGCAGGGTGGAAACTACTAAATTAACAGATTGCTGGGCAGAGGGTAAACTGCCGCTGGAGGAGTGAGTATTGCCAAGAACTATGGTTGGTTTTTATGTATCATGGACAGAGCTGGAAGCATGCTCTAAACTACAACAGAGACCACAAGAGCCGTCATGGAGTCTCATATTGAATCTTTATGTATTGCAACTGCTAAGTGTTTGTGCCTCATAGGAGTGAAACCGTTATTCTTTGCACTGTATATATTGCAACCATTATGAACTGTGCCCCCTTTTGAGAAAATTAAAGTTACTTGGAATTGCACCAGCCTCTGTCTTCTTGTCAATTACCATGTCGTTCCTCGGGGGGGTAGGGTAGTGACCATGTGTGTCCCAATTGACCCAGCACTTCATAGCCAGAAGGGTGACATCAGTGTGTAGTGCCAGCTGTTTGTAATTATTAAATAGGGAAATATTGATGCTTTTCGTTGGTATGTATTAGGCTGAATTTACACATGCATGTTTTTTAATAATATATGGTATAAGTCAATACAATAATCGATCACAGGGATGACAAACAGCAATCCCTGGATAATCCTAAAGTAAAGAACATAATAAAAGTAAATGATAGTCAGAACATATCACCAATAACTTTAGGCGGGTATTAGGCATAAGGAATCCCACACTGTCCGGACCACCGGAGACTGTTCTGCAGGATTGTTGAGGGAAGCTGACTCCAAAGAACGGATGTCCTGCATTCTGGAGAGAAGCATCGACCTAGCAGGAGGGGTGGTCTGTTTCTAGGATTTGGGAATTGGTGACTTGGCATCTGTGCAGAAGTATAGAAACAGCCTCCCTAGTCCCACTGGTGGTAGGATCTAGTGCAGGGATCAGCAACCTATTTTTTTTTTGGATGAGGGACAATTAAAATCTAAACTGAAGTCCTCAGTGTGCCGTGCTAAACAGGAAAGTGATGTAACACAAGCCATATGTGGTAGAAACTGAATAATCAGAACTTACCATGTAGCTGTGCTTTATCCAAGGTCTCAGAGTGGTCTGCAGTAAGCCTGCTTCCAGAGAGGCAGAGGATGGCATCTATATGTAAGAAGATCTGCTCCCACAAATCTGTCCAACCAAAGACTAACAGCATTGCAAATGCCATCTTCTCCAAAGGTCTCCAACGTTTTAGAATAATTGCCTTCCAGCAAATATGATCTAGTCCCTGCTCCTCCAAATCTGCCTATGGTACCAGTATATACCGGACCCCCCACCAACCATATACTTACTGACAGTGGTGGGGAGAGCAGTGCTCATTCAGTCATTTTAACTGCCCTCCATACCACTGTCAGTAAGTGTATGGTTGGTGGGAGGCCACACATACATTGGTCACCCCACACAGTAATAATCAGGGATCCCCCACCCCATGCACTAATCATATTCAAAGTTATCATATGCAGGCTCACGGCCCCCCGGACACCGTTGAGGTGTCACCATGTGTTGCTGCTCTCCGGAAGGGATGGTAAGATGTGGTGCACACAAATGGGAAATAAGTCCAGAGAGTTGGGGTCTGCAGTAAACCAGGGTGCTTCTTTACTGGAGGAATCCAGGTGCAAAACAATACAGGAGAGGCATTAGGCTGGCTTCTTCAGTCTCCTCCCTGGCTGAAGAAGGGCTTGATGCGGAGGAAAGGCCCGAGCTAGCTGCCCCTCTTTCTCTTCAAAAGGCTGGTACCCTGGTCCAAGGCTGGTGATCCAGGGTCTCTGGCAGCGTATCCCTGTCTCAGCGTCTTCTTCTGGTCACTCAGTAGTCTGGCAGAGTCTCCTCTTCCAAGCATTGTTCCCTAACTGCAGTACACTAGGGGCTCTAACTGCTCTCCTTATATATAGTTTTTGCTAGACTGGAACCTTCTAGCGGGAGGAGTGGAGTGGAGAAACTCCGCACAAACAGATACAATGTTACACTTTCCATCTCTCAGACTTACATTAGAGCTTTAATGATACTCAATGACACAGAAGGTTTTCCAGACATTTAAAAGGTCACGGTGTCTGCTTTTTGGTGGTAAACAAGTCTGGGTTTTTCCCTCAAAAACATGGTCTTCTTTAACCACTTCAGCCCCGCTAGCTGAAACCCCCTTCATGACCAGGCCACTTTTTACACTTCTGCACTACACTACTTTCACCGTTTAACGCTCGGTCATGCAACTTACAGCCCAAATGAATTTTACCTCCTTTTCTTCTCACTAATGGAGCTTTCATTTGGTGGTATTTTATTGCTGCTGTCATTTTTACTTTTTTTGTTATTAATCAAAATGTAACGATTTTTTTGCAAAAAAATGACTTCACTTTCAGCTGTAAAATTTTGCAAAAAAAACGACATCAATATATAAATTTTTCGCCAAATTTATTGTTCTACATGTCTTTGATAAAAAAAAAATGTTTGGGCAAAAAAAAAATGGTTTGGGTAAAAGTTATAGCGTTTACACACTATGGTACAAAAATGTGAATTTCCGCTTTTTGAAGCAGCTCTGACTTTCTGAGCACCTGTCATGATTCCTGAGGTTCTACAATGCCCAAACAGTAGAAAACCCCACAAATGACCCCATTTCGGAAAGTAGACACCCTAAGGTATTCGCTGATGGGCATAGTGAGTTCATAGAACTTTTTATTTTTTGTCACAAGTTAGCGGAAAATGATGATTTTTTTTTTTTTTCCTTACAAAGTCTCATATTCCACTAACTTGCGACAAAAAAAAAATTCTAGGAACTCGCCATGCCTCTCACGGAATACCTTGGGGTGTCTTCTTTCCAAAATGGGGTCACTTGTGGCGTAGTTATACTGCCCTGGCATTCTAGGGGCCCAGATGTGTGAGAAGAACTTTGCAATCAAAATGTGTAAAAAATGGCCTGCGAAATCCGAAAGGTGCTCTTTGGAATATGTGCCCCTTTGCCCACCTTGGCTGCAAAAAAGTGTCACACATCTGGTATCGCCGTACTCAGGAGAAGTTGGGGAATGTGTTTTGGGGTGTCATTTTACATATACCCATGCTGGGTGAGAGAAATATCTTGGCAAAAGACAACTTTTCCCATTTTTTTTATACAAAGTTGGCATTTGACCAAGATATTTATCTCACCCAGCATGGGTATATGTAAAATGACCCCCCAAAACACATTTCCGAACTTCTCCTGAGTACGGCGATACCAGATGTGTGACACTTTTGCGCATCTAGGCTGCAAAAGTGCCCAAATTCCTTTTAGGAGGGCATTTTTAGACATTTGGATCCCACACTTCTTCTCACGCTTTAGGGCCCCTAAAAAGCCAGGGCAGTATAAATACCCCACATGTGACCCCACTTTGGAAAGAAGACACCCCAAGGTATTCAATGAGGGGCATGGCGAGTTCATAGAAATGTATTTTTTTGGCATAAGTTAGCGGAAATTGATTTTTTATTTTTTTTTCTCACAAAGTCTCACTTTCCGCTAACTTAGGACAAAAATTTCAATCTTTCATGGACTCAATATGCCCCTCAGCGAATACCTTGGGGTGTCTTCTTTCCAAAATGGGGTCAGTTGTGGGGTGTTTGTACTGCCCTGGCATTTGAGGGTCTCCGCAATCATTACATGTATGGCCAGCATTAGGAGTTACTGCTATTCTCCTTATATTGAGCATACAGGTAATGAGATTTTTTTTTCCGTTCAGCCTCTGGGCTGAAAGAAAAAAAATGAACGGCACAGATTTCTTCATTCGCATCGATCAATGTGGATGAAAAAATCTCTGCCAAAAAAAAAAAAAGGAGGGGAAAGGCGTCTGCCAGGACATAGGAGCTCCCCCCAACATCCATACCCACTTAGCTCGTATGCCCTGGCAAACCAGATTTCTCCATTCACATCAATCGATGTGGATGAATAAATCATTGCCGGGATTTTTATTTTTTATTTTTTTTACATACAAAGCATAGGAACACCGCCTCCTCCTCAGCTCATATGCCTCGGCAAACGGATCTTTTACTGCAGAGGAGAAAATCCCGTCTTGCAGCGCTGCATACACCGACTTGCGTGTAATCTGACAGCAGCGCAATGCTTCTGTCAGAATGCACATCGGTGCTGCAGCTAATCGATCGGTTGGTCCACCTGGAAGGTAAAAAAACAAAAAAAGAAAAAACCAGGCCGCAACGCAATAATTTTATTAACTTTGGAACAGAACATATAAACTTTAACTTTTTGAACTAAACATTAACCTTTTTGCTTACTGGTGTTTTTTTTGTTTTTTTTACCTTTATAGAACAAACCTCTCCTTCCCCATGGGTCAATGTGCAAAGCGCAAATCGCCCAGAGATGTGGCGAAGTGCGTTATGCACTTTGTCCCAGGTGAAAGGAGACGTTTGCAGCAGCAGTGAGTGAATGGGCCCTAATAGCCCTGTGTGCCTGTCCTGGTGAGATGATCCCTATGCTAGGTGTACCTGTGTGTGGTACTTCCGGAAAAACACTCTCCAAAGCATAGGGCAGGGTGGTCAGAACAGTCAGGACAGAAATAGCGGGTGTCACGCCTTATTCCACTCCTGCTACAGACACAACATTTTTTTCGGGGTTGTGGTCGGTTTGAGGTACCAGGAACGACACTGGGGAAATGTCGCTCGTGTAGAAGGCTAACTACACTGGTGGATGGGGCCACGGAACCTCCTGGGTACAGGAGGCTCTCGATGATCTCTTCCTGAAATTTGAGGAAGGATCCAATTCTCCCAGCCTTACTGTAGAGAACAAAACTATTATATGCAGCCAATTGAATCAAATATACAGACACCTTCTTATACCAGCGTCTGGTGCGTCGGGAAACTAAATACGGAGACAACATCTGGTCATTGAAGTCCACCCCTCCCATGTGAAGGTTATAGTCGTGGACCGAGAGGGGCTTTTCAATGACACGGGTTGCTCGCTCAATTTGTATTGTCGTGTCTGCGTGAATGGAGGAGAGCATGTAAACGTCACGCTTGTCTCTCCATTTCACCGCGAGCAGTTCTTCGTTACACAGTGCAGCCCTCTGCCCCCTTGCAAGATGGGTGGTAACGAGCCGTTGGGGGAAGCCCGCGCGACTAGTTCGCGCGGTGCCACAGGCGCCAATCTGTTCTAGAAACAAATGCCTAAAGAGGGCCACACTTGTGTAAAAATTGTCCACATAAAGATGGTACCCCTTGCCGAATAAGGGTGACACCAAGTCCCAGACTGTCTTCCCACTGCTCCCCAGGTAGTCAGGGCAACCGACTGGCTCCAGGGTCTGATCTTTTCCCTCATAGATCCGAAATTTGTGGGTATAGCCTGTGGCCCTTTCACAGAGCTTATACAATTTGACCCCATACCGGGCGCGCTTGCTTGGGATGTATTGTTTGAAGCCAAGGTGCCCGGTAAAATGTATCAGGGACTCGTCTATGCAGATGTTTTGCTCTGGGGTATACAAATCTGCAAATTTCAGGTTGAAGTGGTCTATGAGGGGCCGAATTTTGTGGAGCCGGTCAAAAGCTGGGTGGCCTCTGGGACGGGAGGTGGTGTTGTCGCTAAAGTGCAGGAAACGCAGGATGGTCTCAAATCGTGACCTGGACATGGCAGCAGAGAACATGGGCATGTGATGAATCGGGTTCGTGGACCAATATGACCGCAATTCATGCTTTTTAGTTAGACCCATGTTGAGGAGAAGGCCCAGAAAAGTTTTAATTTCGGAAACTTGGACTGGTTTCCACCGGAAAGACTGGGCATAAGAGCTTCCCGGGTTGGCGGATATAAATTGTGTGGCATACCGATTTGTTTCGGCCACGACTAAGTCCAAGAGCTCCGCAGTCAAGAACAGCTCAAAAAATCCCAGGGCCGAACCGATCTGAGCTGTCTCAACCCGAACTCCAGACTGGGCGGTGAAAGGGGGAACTACAGGTGCGGCTGAAGTTGGGGGCTGCCAATCAGGGTTTGCCAGCACCTCAGGGACTCTAGGGGGTACGACGGGGTCACTACTGCTCGTGCCACCGTACCAGCTTCAACTGCCCTTCTGGTGCTCGCCACTTCACCAGGTTGTACGGCAGTGCTGGTACTAGGTCCAGGGAGGGCTGGGCTGCTGGTGTATGCCTCACCACGTAATCCGACAGCACCAGCCCCACTCTGCTGCCCTTGAAGCGGATCCTGCGCAACCTGTGGTCTAGCGACACGGGGCCGGGTACGCCTGGTGGTATCAGGGACCTCAGCCTCCTCGTCCGAACTTTGGGTCAGAGAGCCACTGCTTTCTACAGGTTCGTATTCTGACCCGCTAGATTCGTCAGATGAGGGTTCCCACTCCTCATCCGACTGGGTCAGAAGCCTGTAGGCCTCTTCAGAAGAATACCCCCTGTTTGACATTTGGGCAACTAAATTTAGGGGTATTCCCTGAGACTACCCAAGAAAAAAAGCAAGCCTGTCTTACAAATGGGAGGCTAGCGAAGTACCGGAGGCCGCTGCGGTTGATAAAAAATATCAAAACTGATTTTTTTATCGCCGCAGTGCGTGTAAAGTGAATGTGCAGTGATCAAAAAATAATAATTTTTTTGTCACTGCGGTGGGGCGGGCGTGGGTGAAGGCACGTGTGGGCGACCGATCAGGCCTGATCGGGCAAACACTGCGTTTTGGGTGGAGGGCGAACTAAAGTGACACTAATACTATTATAGATCTGACCGTGATCAGTTTTGATCACTTACAGATACTATAAAAGTACAAATGCTGATTAGCGATACGCTAATCAGCGAATAAGGGACTGCGGTGCGGTGGGCTGGGCGCTAACTGATCGCTAACTACCTAACCAAGGGACCTAAACTATACCTAAAACCTAACAGTCAATACCAGTGGAAAAAAAAGTGACAGTTTGCACTGATCACTTTTTTCCTTTTCACTAGGTGATTGATAGAAACATAGAAACATAGAATGTGTCGGCAGATAGGACCATTTGGCCCATCTAGTCTGCCCAATATACTGAATACTATGGATAGCCCCTGGCCCTATCTTATATGAAGGATGGCCTTATGCCTATCCCATGCATGCTTAAACTCCTCCACTGTATTTGCAGCTACCACTTCTGCAGGAAGGCTATTCCATGCATCCACTACTCTCTCAGTAAAGTAATACTTCCTTATATTACTTTTAAACCTTTGCCCCTCTAATTTAAAACTGTGTCCTCTTGTGGTAGTTTTTCTTCTTTTAAATCTTCTCTCCTCTTTTACCTTGTTGATTCCCTTTATGTATTTAGCAGTTTCTCTCATCTCCCCTCTGTCTCTTCTTTCTTCCAAGCTATACATGTTAAGGTCCTTTAACCTTTCCTGGTAAGTTTTATCCTGCAATCCATGTACTAGTTTAGTAGCTCTTCTCTGAACTCTCTCTAGAGTATCAGTATCCTTCTGGAGATATGGCCTCCAGTACTGCGCACAATACTCCAAGTGAGGTCTCACCAGTGTTCTGTACAGTGGCATAAGCACTTCACTCTTTCTACTGCTTATACCTCTCCCTATACATCCAAGCATTCTGCTGGCATTTCGTGCTGCTTTATTACATTGTCTTCCCACCTTTAAGTCTTCTGAAATAATTACTCCTAAATCCCTTTCCTCAGATACTGAGGTCAGGACTGTATCACTGATTGTATATTCTGCCCTTGGGTTTTTACGCCCCAGGTGCATTATCTTGCACTTATCCACATTAAATTTCAGTTGCCAGAGTTCTGACCATTCTTCTAGTTTTCCTAAGTCCTTTTCCATTTGGCGTTTCCCTCCAGGAACATCAACCCTGTTACATATCTTTGTGTCATCAGCAAAAAGACAAACCTTACCATCGAGGCCTTCTGCAATATCACTTATGAAGATATTAAACAATATGGGTCCCAGTACAGATCCCTGTGGAATCCCACTGGTAACATGACCTTGTTTTGAATGTTCTCCATTGACTACAACCCTCTGCTGTCTGTCACTCAGCCACTGCCTAATCCACTCAACAATATGGGAGTCCATGCTCAATGACTGCAGTTTATTGATAAGTCTTCTATGTGGGACAGTGTCAAAAGCCTTACTAAAATCCAGATAAGCGATGTCTACTGCACCTCCTCCATCTATTATTTTAGTCACCCAATCAAAAACATCTATAAGATTAGTTTGACATGATCTCCCTGAAGTAAACCCATGCTGTTTTTCATCTTTCAATCCATGGGATTTTAGATGTTCCACAATCCTATCCTTTAGTAGGGTTTCCATTAATTTGCCTACTATTGATGTCAGACTCACTGGTCTATAGTTGCTCGATTCCTCCTTACTACCTTTCTTGTGAATGGGCACGACATTTGCCAATTTCCAATCTTCCGGGACGACTCCTGTTACTAATGATTGGTTAAATAAATCTGTTAACGGTTTTGCCAGCTCACCACTAAGCTCTTTTAATAATTTTGGGTGTATCTCATCAGGCCCCTGTGACTTATTTGTCTTCACTTTAGACAGCAAACTTAGAACATCTTCCTCTGTAAAGGGGCAAGAAGGGGTGATCAAAGGGTTAATTGGGTGCTGGGAGGTGATCTGGGGCTAGTATGTGGTGTTGGTGGGTACTCACAGTGATGTGTGCTCCTCTGCTGGAACCAACCGACCAAAAGAAGGAGCAGAGGAGCACAGCAGCCATATAACCACATCATATTTACTAATATGATGGGTTATCTGGCTGCTGATTAGTTTTTTTGAAAATCATCAACCTGCCAGCCACGATCATTGGCTGGCAGGTTGATGACGAACTTGCCCTTTGAATTTTGCCGGCCCGCGATGCGCATGCGCGGGCCGGCTTTCCCCGAAATCTCGCGTCTCGCGTCCACCCAGAACAACACGACCGCCGCGAAGACGCAATCCTGCGTACGGCGGTCGTGAGCCGGTTAAACTCTATGGCAGCTGTGGAAAATTACTAGCTTCTCAATCAAAGCCCTAACAGTCTCTCAGTATTCATTAACCCTTTCCACAGAGCCCTGTAAACACAGTGCAAATGAACAGGATATATATCACAACATATAAAATACAGGTACACAGTATTAAACAGTTAATCATTTTAAGAGAAATAAAGTAAGAAGTTTTAACTTTGATTAGGGGATATAGCCAAATGTCCAAGTACTCCCTGCTCCAGGGCACTACAGGAGCCCCGAGAATTTCACCCCATGTATCCATGTAATTATATTGGGGACCTCCCCATCCACAGAAGCCAAAATATGATAAATGAGAGAGATCAGACCTCTTGTCGCTGTACCCAATTGACGCAGGCACTCAGAAGGGCTATGGAAGGACAACTGAGAGACCCAAAGATAGAGGTCACATAGTGGCACGCCTGATAGCGGTGGAACCTTTCAGTGGTTTGGAGAGTAAATTGAAGTCATAACTGGGAAAAGATTTAAGTGTCAAAGTAGAAACATCCACAATGTCTGCTAAGCAAAACTGACCCCCTGACAACGAGGCCTGGACCAAAGAAGACGTCAAACATGATGAAATGGAAGGATTATATAAAAAGGATATCAGAGAAATGTGACGAGGCCAATACGAAACGTTTATGACAGGTGTCCCGTATGTGCTTCATAAAGCTCTAACGGAGAAGGGGACAATTTGCGGGACTGGGAGTTCAGTGCCACAAAAGCAAGTTTGGGCGGACCAGAGCCAGCCACAAATTTTCAATCTCAGTCCCTATAGTGTAAGCTTACAGGGAAGCCCAAAATGGAATTAAATCGCAGATGGGTCGGCCAGTAAAAAAGTAAAATATTAGGAACTGAAAGCCCTTCTCTGTCATGTTCCTATGACCTTGTATATATCTAGCCAATGTGCTTCTTCCATGAGTGTGTGTTGTATTAGATATTGGGGGTTGTAGTGATGGTCTTCACATCTCTCTGTTACCAGACATAAGGTTTGCTAATGACCACTGTGACCCTCAGGAAATGTTAGGTTTCGGATCTCAACACTTTTACAGGGGTCTCAGTGGTCTGGCCGTGCTTCAAAGCATTCTTCTCCGAGGGGGTAGTGAACCCTGGGCCCTGCTAGAGATTGTACAGACAGGGGAGGGGTGGATGTGTTTCTGGATATATCTGAAACTAGGGGTACTAGTCAGTTGTTGGGAGGTGTGAGAACAAGCTGAGGTGTTCACTCCTAGATTTGCTTCAATATAGAAACTTGGAATATCTATAGCTTTACCTGCAACTTCATGTGTGAACTCCAACAAACTGCTCACGGGTGACAACTACGGCTCAGTGCCTCTTTGTCAGTCACAAGCCGATTTCATGATATTCTGGTGGCAGCGGTGGGATCGAGGCACTGAGCAGTATGAGGAGGCAAGAACTTGAGGAGCTAACGGTGGGCACCCTGAGGAAGTGGTGCAGGAGTCGTGAGATTGTTCCAGAGAGAAAGAAGAAGCCTGAACTTATTGATCTCCTGATACCACTTCTGGTCCAAGAACAAGATGTCGCCTCAGACTCCGGATACAGACCTCATGGAGGAATAGTTGAACTGAAGGATGAAAATGCTCGGTGGAGAATTAAGCTGATGAAACTAGTCTGTAAGGAGGTGGCAAGGAGGGACAAAGCCCAGCACCAAGGGATCAATGGAGATCTTGGTCCTCAGGACATTCTCAAGCTGTCAGTAGCATTTCTTACCTTTCAGGATGGCAAGGAGGACATTGATGCATGTCTAGAAACCTTTGAGATCCTGTGTAAGTCTCACTGTATTGCAGAAGAGGGCTGGACACGTATATTGGCTGGGAAACTTACAGGTACCGCGAATTCCACCTTTTGTGCCCTTTCAGAGGAACAATGTTTGGACTATGCTGGGGCTAGCATGTTATGCCATCACCCCTGCATATTATAGACAGAGTTTCCGTTATCTACTAAAAGGGACCCATGACACCCATTTGGAGTTTAGCAATAAGCTGTCCCATGCCCTGGACCAGTGGACCCATGGCTATTGGGCAGGGACTTTTGAAGACCTCTGCCAGCTATTTCTGAAAGAGTTCTTAGAAAAGTGTCCAGTAGGAATTAGGAAATGAGCGATGTATCAGGAACCCCAAACATTGGAGGAGACAGCCTGCCTTGCAGATATTTGGAAAGTCAGTCCACAACTCAGAGAATCTCGGCACAACTCACCATAACACCAGCCAAATCAATAAGCGGAGGCGAATAGGATTGTCTCAGAGTCTGCACTGCAACTCACCGATTTCATCCTCACCCATATATTTACAACGCACTGGCAGTAAAATGGCACTGCAATATGCAAATCTCTTCATGGCAAAATTGGGCTTTAGTTGTCTGCCTTTGCAGCAAGTTATTAATGCACCTTGTATATGGACATCGTACATTGTATATTGGTTGCTCTAAACTGTAATACAAGTGTGAATTCTGGTTCTGCCTTATCTGATGGAGACCGATGTAGAAGTAATGCGCATGCGCTTCGATCTAGGTGTGCGCCACGGCCATATCAAGCTTGGAACGCACAGCCATGTCCAGGGCATCATTCTAACGTCCGCTCTGACGTTGTGAGAGTGAGTGGCGCGCACCTCAGATTTCCTTCTGGGGCGCGCACCTAGTCAGGAGATTCCTCTGCCCGATATTACATAGCAGTGTTTGGTGGTATATTGGACATGATCATAACTTCAGCTCCTCTCCGCACATGTTGTTAGGGTAGGTCAATTAGAATCATTCTCTGCTATCTGTTTAAGATATAAAGAGTGACTTGACACTTATACCTCCAATCATAAGCCTCTGGGTGAAAAGGCATTGGGGGAGGACTCTGGCATATCGGTCTGTATTATCAATTGTACCTTCAGTTGTTATTTCATATATTTGTAGCTGTTTGCCACCTTAAACTACCTCTTACATGAGTTATTCATTGGATCTTTTTGGCAATCTAAGCTGTTTATTTGGACCTGATATCAGCAGCGCCCTCTTGTGTCCTCATTGGTCAAGAACCTGTAGCCCCCCTTATTTTATGGATTAAATATTTTGATATACTGTACATTAATAAAGTATACTGAATTTAATAAGTAAAATCACCCAAAATGAATCACCGAAACTTTGGCTTTGTTTACAAGCAGCATTTTTTGGGAGATTTGTAACAACTTTGATTCATTTAGAATTGAAACCCACTTAACCAGTTTGATTTAAGGGCTTTATCCTGGCTTTTAACCTTTACCCCCATACAAGGATCTGGTCTTTGCTGCAGGCTACCCACCAGTACACTACCTTTTGCAATACTCCCGATGTAATTTGCAGCAGACCAACAGGGATCATAAACATTGGTGCGAAGCCCAAGGCAGAGTTCATGCAATGTTTTGAAACTAATCTTAGGCCGGGACAGGCAGCAAAGGGTCTGTACGGTAGACAGACTAAGGTCAGGGCAGGCAGCAGAGCAACAGAGTCAGTGAACAGGCAGAAGTTGGGTACAAGGGCAGATAATCAGAATAGCAAACCTTTACTGGTTAAACTAGAAAACTAGGAGCCTAAACCTCAGGCAGCGGGTGGAACCCCAGTCCAGCATATATCGGAGGGCTTATTAGCTCATTAGTCAAGCAGTTGCAGATACAGAGCCAGTGAAGATTAACCTTTGCAGTACTGCAACAGATGTGCGTTACGGAAAAAAGGCGGCCATGAACTGCACAGAAGACGTCCCCACTGCTCCACAGCCTAGTGATGACGTGCTTTACACCCTCCATCCAACACCTGGCATTGTGCCAATGGAAGGCTTGCATGCAGCTGCTCAGAAATGGAAACCCATGGCCTGAAGCTCCCAGCACAGCTCAGCTTATATGCTGATGTTAATGGCAGAGGAGGTTTGTTATGAAGTCATCAGAGCATTGGTGACTTTCATGCACTTGCTCCTCAGCACTCGGTGACCCCACTCTGTAACTTCCCGTGGTCTCCACGTCATCGCTGAGTTGCTGTGGTTTCCTCTACTTCACAATAATACCCCTCACAGGTGATGGTGGAATATCCAAGAGGGAAAACGTGCCAGGAAGTGACTTCTGGCAGCGGTCTCATCCTATTACAGGACCACGCTGAAATTCAGGGGCCTTTTTACAATCAGCTGCTCTGTCTGTAATGACGACTGCATGGCCGAGGCTGGATGTTATACACCTGTGGTAATGGCAGACCGGATGGCCAGGGGCTGGATGTTATACACCTGTGGTAATGGCAGACTGCATGGCCGAGGCTGGTTGTTATACACCTGTGGTAATGGCAGACTGTATGGCCGAGGCTGGATGTTATACACCTGTGGTAATGGCAGACTGTATGGCCGAGGCTGGATGTTATACACCTGTGGTAATGGCAGACTGCATGGCCAGGGGCTGGATGTTATACACCTGTGGTAATGGCAGACCGGATGGCCAGGGGCTGGATGTTATACACCTGCGGTAATGGCAGACCGGCTGGCTAGGGGCTGGATGTTATACACCTGTGGTAATGGCAGACCGGATGGCTGGGGGCTGGATGTTATATACCTGCATAGTTGCCAACTGTCCTGAATTTGCCAGGACTGTTACTGATTTTCAGAGACAGTCCTGGCAAATTCGCATTGTCCCGGGCCGTAAATAGGCTAACACAAACCCCACCCATATGTGGATACTTCCAGGTGGGTCTGGGCTGTTCCCATGGTCGTGGCTTACATGCCCAGATTTTACTGAGATGTTGGTAAGTATGCAACTGTGGTAATGGCAGACTGCATAGCAGGGGTTGGATTTTGTACACTGTGGTAATGGTAGATTGCATGGCTAGAGCCTGGATGTTATACATCTGTGGTAATGGTAGACTGTATGAGTAGATACTGAATACACGTGTGTTAAAGGGGTATTCCCATCACAATGATCACTGTTAAATCTGTTAATGATTTGACTGTGATAATTTTTGTAAATACATTTTATTACCCAATTCCCACCCTTTTTGAGAAAAAAAAGTCCCCTCTTACCTGATGTTGTCTTTCGTCTCCCCTGGTTATGGCCACCTCTCGCCTATTGAAACCCGTGGCCGCGCTTTCGCAGAAGAGTGAAGATTTTCTCCCGGGCAATGTCCTGAACGTGCATGCGCCATGATTTTTTTCTCTCTGACCAGTATAGTCGACGCAGGTAAGTATGAAAACTGTTGATGGGAATACCCCTTTAATAGCAGACTGCATGGTTAGGGGCTGCATGTTATACTGTGGTAATGGCAGACTGCATAGCAGGGGTTGGATTTTGTACACTGTGGTAATGGTAGATTGCATGGCTAGAGCCTGGATGTTATATATCTGTGGTAATGGTAGACTGTATGAGAAGATACTGAATGTTATACACCTGTGTTAATGGTAGACTGCATGGCTGGAAGCTGGCTGTAATACACATGTGGTAACGGTAGACTGGATGGCGAGGCTGGATATTATACACCTGTGGTAATGGCAGACTGCATGGTTAAGGGCTGGATGTTATACACGGTGCTAATGGTAGACTGTATCGCTGGAAGCTGGCTGAAATGCACATGTTGTAACTGTAGAGTGGATGGCTAGAGGCTGGATATTATACACCTGTGGTAATGGCAGATTGCATGTTTAGGGGCTGGATGTTATACACTGTGGTAATGGTAGACTGCATCGCTGGAAGCTGGCTGTAATACACATGTGGTAACGGTAGACTGGATGGCTAGAGGCTGGATGTTATACACCTGTGGTAAAGAATATATAGTGTGTAAAGGCAGACTGAACGTCTGGGGCTTGACGTTGTATGCCTATGATAGCATTAAACGAAACATCCACTTAATTCAGGTGTTTCTTTCAGCCCCATTGCCACAGGTGTATAACAAGATATATATTAAAAACTCCCTACTAGCAGTGTGATCTCCAGTGCATGTCCACATATATATTTACATGGAATTGCATAAGTAATAACACCCTAATATATTTTCAGACAGCACCTGACACTGTTCTGTGCACTTTTCCTTTTTTTTTGAGTTTTTTAAACTTTAATTAAATATCTGAAGGATAGATTTTTGATTTGAAGCATAGATGAGGGCAGGGTCCCTCGGGGACACATCTGCAGCTCTCTCCCCCACCTCCTAGCTACATAGGGTGAAAATAAAATATTGTCCACGTAGCTCCATTTCTGTCTGTACCCTTGGAGGGACGGCCCTAGAGAAGACGTCCGGCCATGTGGCGGATGATAATGGCAGCACCCAGTGCATAAAGATACCGCTCCAGTATAGCGATTAGTCACTGACTGGTGACAGCGTCTCTTCAACAGCAGGAGCTCTCCATGAATAAAGTGCAGCCAGTCCCCATCCCTGCCGGGCCTCGTGTCTGTGGACCCCCGTCCTGGAGGAGGTCAGCTCAGTGCATATCTCAGGTATAATAATCCTCTACTCTCCGCACGTGCTGGCGTGTGCTTCAATTTCAATGTCCCGGAAACGGAAGCCACAAAGTGGGCACTGAACCCAGGACACGGGGCTGTGAGGAGCGGCCGGCCGCGGCCCAACGTCATCCCAGTCATCATCATCAGACGAGAGAACGATGCTGTGTGACCCTGGGGCTTCTCCGCAGGTGGCGGCGTGGAGCGGGAGGAGGGCTGCCGGAAAGTGACCTGATGATACATTATGTAATAGCACAGCAGCGTTAATAATACGATTATATCACAAAATCCTAACTGAAGACCATACACAACACGGCGTCTAATAAAATGTACTGGAAATCCTGTAATAAAGTTCTAATGTATGTGCGATCCTATAATACACATATAACCCTATAATAATGGCTGTAATAACATTATAAGTCTAGGAGGTGGCAGCTCGTGTGCGCTCTCCATCGTCATTGCTGTCACCTCGTCCTGAGGCTGCTCCTCACCTGCACAGATTGGACAGATGTTTGTGTCGGTCTCAGGGGGGCGCTGTGCTGTGCTGGGACTGTCACGCTCTTTCCTCGATCCCAGGTGTCTCTCGCTGTTACAAGTCTGCACTCTCCTTCTGACAATGGAGAAGAGTACAGAAGATATTACACATTATATAAGAACCAGTCACATATCCTGATGTGAGCTAATCTGCTGCCGCCTGACATTGTGCTGTGCACCTCCTCATCAGCAGGCTCACCCTGCACTCTGCTGTACCGCACTGCGGGTGTGTAGTGACCTCTACATGTGACTACTGTCCAGTGTCTGATGTCAGCAGAGAGTGCACCTCCTCCTCATCAGCAGGCTCACCCTGCACTCTGCTGTACCGCACTGCGGGTGTGTAGTGACCTCTACATGTGACTACTGTCCAGTGTCTGATGTCAGCAGAGAGTGCACCTCCTCCTCATCAGCAGGCTCACCCTGCACTCTGCTGTACCGCACTGCGGGTGTGTAGTGACCTCTACATGTGACTGCTGTCCAGTCCTGATGTCAGCAGAGAGTGCACCTCCTCATCAGCAGGCTCCCCCTGCACTCTGCTGTACCGCACTGCGGGGATGTAGTGACCTGTATATGTGACTGCTGTCCAGTCCTGATGTCAGCAGAGAGAGCACCTCCTCATCAGCAGGCTCACCCCGCACTCTGATGTACCGCACTGCGGGGATGTAGTGACCTCTACATGTGACTGCTGTCCAGTCCTGATGTCAGCAGAGAGTGCACCTCCTCATCAGCAGGCTCACCCTGCACCCTGCTGTACCGCACTGCAGGGGTGTAGTGACCGCTACATGTGACTACTGTCCAGTCCTGATGTCAGCAGAGAGTGCACCTCCTCCTCATCAGCAGGCTCACCCTGCACTCTGCTGTACCGCACTGCGGGGATGTAGTGACCTCTACATGTGACTACTGTCCAGTGTCAGATGTCAGCAGAGAGTGCACCTCCTCCTCATCAGCAGGCTCACCCTGCAATCTGCTGTACTGCACTGCGGGGATGTAGTGACCTCTACATGTGACTACTGTCCAGTGTCTGATGTCAGCAGAGAGTGCACCTCCTCATCAGCAGGCTCCCCCTGCACCCTGCTGTACCGCACTGCGGGGATGTAGTGACCTCTACATGTGACTGCTGTCCAGTGTCTGATGTCAGCAGAGAGTGCACCTCCTCATCAGCAGGCTCACCCTGCACCCTGCTGTACCGCACTGCGGGATGTAGTGATCTCTACATGTGACTACTGTCCAGTGTCTGATGTCAGCAGAGAGTGCACCTCCTCATCAGCAGGCTCACCCCGCACTCTGCTGTACCGCACTGCGGGGATGTAGTGACCTCTACATGTGACTGCTGTCCAGTCCTGATGTCAGCAGAGAGTGCACCTCCTCATCAGCAGGCTCACCCTGCACTCTGCTGTACCGCACTGCGGGATGTAGTGACCTCTACATGTGACTACTGTCCAGTCCTGATGTCAGCAGAGAGTGCACCTCCTCCTCATCAGCAGGCTCACCCTGCACTCTGCTGTACCGCACTGCGGGGATGTAGTGACCTCTACATGTGACTACTGTCCAGTGTCAGATGTCAGCAGAGAGTGCACCTCCTCCTCATCAGCAGGCTCACCCTGCAATCTGCTGTACTGCACTGCGGGGATGTAGTGACCTCTACATGTGACTACTGTCCAGTGTCAGATGTCAGCAGAGAGTGCACCTCCTCCTCATCAGCAGGCTCACCCTGCAATCTGCTGTACCACACTGCGGGGATGTAGTGATCTCTACATGTGACTACTGTCCAGTGTCTGATGTCAGCAGAGAGTGCACCTCCTCATCAGCAGGCTCACCCTGCACTCTGCTGTACCGCACTGCGGGGATGTAGTGACCTCTACATGTGACTACTGTCCAGTCCTGATGTCAGCAGAGAGTGCACCTCCTCCTCATCAGCAGGCTCACCCTGCACTCTGCTGTACCGCACTGCGGGATGTAGTGATCTCTACATGTGACTACTGTCCAGTCCTGATGTCAGCAGAGAGTGCACCTCTTCATCAGCAGGCTCCCCCTGCACCCTGCTGTACCGCACTGCGGGATGTAGTGACCTCTACATGTGACTACTGTCCAGTGTCTGATGTCAGCAGAGAGTGCACCTCCTCCTCATCAGCAGGCTCACCCTGCAATCTGCTGTACCGCACTGCAGGGATGTAGTGATCTCTACATGTGACTACTGTCCAGTGTCTGATGTCAGCAAAGAGTGCACCTCCTCATCAGCAGGCTCACCCTGCACTCTGCTGTACCGCACTGCAGGGGTGTAATGACCTCTTGTCACAACCAGACAGCTGAGAAGCTCTGACAGAGGCCTTTCAGAACCTCCTCTTTGAGTTTCTGTGTTGTGCTATTCAGCTCCTCCTCTCCTTAGCCTCTCTCAGCTGTCATGTGTTGGACTAATTGCTTCCCTTTAAATTCTTCCCCAGAAGGCTTTTCTGGGCGGCTTATATTTCTTCCTGGAGTATGTGTGCATGCCCATCTGGTTCTCCTCTCCTCTACAAAGTTAAGTGTTGAACTGTTATCTGTTATTTTCTGTTTGCTGGATCCCAGGTGACCCTGACTCCCTCCGTGTCTGGTGTAGAGAGCCGGTGGTCGTGTCCCCTCACTATTGTAGGGTGCTCAGGGGTTATATAGTCAAGGTACGTGGATATGCATACCTCCACCATTCGGATCTATGCATAGGCTAAGCAGCCAGGGAAAGTGCCAGGTCTTCTACAGTGGTCTCCCTTTTGTTCCTTAGCTGTTGGATCCAGCGAGTCATTTATGCATGTTGTTTTGCCTTGTTACCTGTACACCTTCCGTGACATTATAAGCCGCCAAAACCGTCTTAAGCATGGATCCGGTTTCACTTTTGGCTGAACGCTTCCAGGGTCTTTCATTGGAGGTAGCTGACCTCCGTAAGACTTTTTCTCAGCTTCAAGTGACCGGTTCAGCTTGCGTTCATGGAGCTTGTTCTGAGCCTAAGATCTCGCTCCCGGATACGTTCTCCGGGGGTAGTGAGAATTTTGTGCGTTTTAGAGAGGCTTGCAAACTCCATTTTCGCCTTCTTCCCCTTTCCTCTGGAGATGAGGAACGGAGGGTGGGGATCATTATATCGCTGCTCAGGGGTAACGCTCAGTCCTGGGCCTTTTCGCTGCCGGAGGGGGCACGGCCTCTCCGTTCAGTGGATGAATTCTTTTTAGCCCTGGGTCAGATATATGATGATCCGGATCGTATTGCTCTGGCGGAGTCTAGACTACGTCTCTTATGCCAGGGTAAACAGTCCGCAGAAATATACTGCTCAGAATTTCGGAGATGGGCAGCTGATACTGGTTGGAATGATGCTGCACTCCGAAGTCAATTTTGCCATGGTCTTTCAGAGGGATTGAAAGATGCATTTGCCTTTCATGAAAGGCCTATTTCTTTGGACTCTGCTATGTCTCAGGCCGTTCGTATTGACAGGCGTCTTAGAGAGAGAGGAGAGATCTCTCCTTCCTGTCATACTCGGTCCCAGGACTGTGCAGCGGTCCCATTCTGTGCGCAGGGGTCTCAGTCGCTGTCAGCCCCTTCTGAGCAGGAGCCCATGCAGCTGGGGTTGATTGCTTCTTACAATAGAAGATTCAGCTCGCATGGGAGGGTTTGTTTTTGTTGTGGAGGTATTAATCATTTGGCAAATATTTGTCCCTCTAGGAGATTCAGGCAGTTCTCTGGGTATAATAAAGAAACAAAGAGGAAAAAATCTTTGAAAAATGTTCCGTCTGTTACTATTGGCAGGGTTGAGGCGGAAATTGAAGGTTTTCCGTTTGCTTGTAGTTCCCGTTTTGTCCTGCCGGCTAGGGTGGCGCTAGAGAGCAAGAACATTTTTTGTGAGATTTTTGTGGATAGTGGAGCAGCGGTCAATCTCATTGATAATCAATTTGCGATAACTCATGGTTTCCAGGTGTGCGCTTTGAGAAAGGATATTCCTGTTTTTGCTATCGATTCCGCTCCACTTTCTCAGAAATCATTAAAGGGCATAGTTCACAATATCCGTTTGATTGTGAGTGATGCTCATGTTGAGGATGTGTCATGTTTCGTCCTTAGCGGTTTGCCCACCCCTCTGGTGTTGGGGCTGCCCTGGCTCACTAAGCATAACCCCACCATTGATTGGCAAGCGAGGCAAATAAATGGTTGGAGTGACTTTTGCAGAGAGAATTGCCTCATGACATCTGTTTCTGAGGTTGCTACTAAGACTATACCATCTTTTCTCTCTGAATTTTCGGATGTCTTCTCTGAGAGTGGAGTTCAGGATTTGCCCCCGCACAGGGAGTACGATTGCCCTATTAATCTCACCCCAGGCGCCAAGCTGCCTAAATCTCGTTTATACAATCTTTCCCAACCTGAGAGGATCGCTATGCGTACTTATATCTCTGAGAGTCTGAGAAAGGGACACATACGACCCTCGAAGTCACCTGTTGCCGCTGGTTTTTTCTTTGTTAAGAAAAAAGATGGTTCTTTAAGACCTTGTCTGGATTTCAGGGAGCTGAACAATATCACAATTCGTGACCCTTATCCGCTTCCTCTGATCCCGGACCTATTTAACCAGGTTGTTGGGGCTAAAGTCTTTTCCAAATTAGATTTAAGAGGGGCATACAACCTGGTCAGGGTCAGAGAAGGGGACGAATGGAAGACGGCCTTCAATACCCCTGAGGGCCATTTTGAAAACTTGGTTATGCCTTTTGGTTTGATGAATGCCCCAGCCGTTTTTCAGCATTTCGTGAACAGCATTTTTTATCATTTGATGGGAAAATTTGTATTGGTGTATTTGGATGACATTTTGATTTTTTCTCCCGATTTCAAAACTCATAAGGAACATTTACGTCAGGTCTTGCTCATTCTGCGGGAGAATAAATTATATGCGAAACTGGAAAAATGTGTGTTTGCGGTTCCAGAAATTCAATTTCTGGGGTTTCTTCTCTCCGCTTCTGGTTTTCGCATGGACCCCGAGAAGGTCCGCGCTGTGCTTGAGTGGGAGCTTCCTGAGAATCAAAAGGCGCTGATGCGTTTTTTGGGCTTTGCCAATTATTACAGGAAGTTCATTTTGAATTATTCTTCTATTGTTAAACCACTCACTGATATGACCAGAAAGGGGGTAGATTTTTCTTCTTGGTCAGTAGAGGCGCGTAAGGCTTTTTCTGATATCAAGGAGAGTTTTGCTTCCGCTCCCATCTTGGTGCAACCTGATGTTTCGTTACCCTTCATAGTTGAGGTTGATGCTTCTGAGGTGGGTGTGGCGCCGGTCTTGTCTCAGGGTTCCTCTCCTGCCAATTGGCGACCGTGTGCCTTTTTCTCAAGAAAAGTCTCCTCCGCAGAGAGAAATTACGATGTGGGAGATAGGGAATTGTTGGCCATCAAGTTGGCTTTTGAGGAATGGCGCCATTGGCTAGAGGGAGCCAGACACCCTATTACCGTATTTACTGACCATAAAAATCTGGCCTACTTGGAGTCAGCCAAGCGTCTGAACCCGAGACAGGCCAGATGGTCGTTGTTCTTTTCTAGGTTTAATTTTGTTGTCACGTTCCGCCCTGGAGTTAAGAATGTGAAGGCAGATGCCCTGTCACGTTGTTTTCCGGGAGGCGGGAATTTTGAAGACCCGGGTCCCATTTTGGCTGAAGGTGTGGTGGTCTCTGCTCTTTTTCCTGAATTGGAGGCAGAGGTGCAGGCAGCCCAGTCAGAGGCTCCTGATCTTTGTCCTCCTGGGAGGTTGTTTGTGCCTCTCGCTTTAAGACACAAGATTTTTAAAGAACACCACGATACGGTCCTTGCTGGGCACCCGGGGGTAAGAGCCACACTGGATCTCATCGCTCGGAGATTCTGGTGGCCTGCGCTTCGTAAGTCGGTTGAGGGTTTTGTGGCAGCCTGCGAGACTTGCGCTCGTGCCAAAGTCCCTCATTCACGGCCATCAGGTCCTCTCCTTCCCTTACCCATTCCTTCCCGTCCTTGGACACATCTGTCCATGGACTTCATAACGGACCTGCCTCGTTCCTCGGGGAAGACTGTGATTCTGGTGGTGGTGGACCGTTTTAGCAAAATGGTGCATTTCATCCCTTTTCCTGGTTTGCCCAATGCTAAGACGCTGGCGCAGGCATTTATTGATCACATTGTCAAATTGCACGGTATTCCTTCAGACATAGTCTCTGATAGGGGCACGCAGTTTGTTTCCAGATTCTGGAAGGCTTTCTGTTCTCGCTTGGGGGTTCGGTTGTCATTCTCTTCTGCTTTCCACCCGCAGTCGAATGGTCAGACAGAGCGCGTCAATCAGAATCTGGAGACATATCTGCGTTGTTTTGTGGCGGAGAATCAAGAGGATTGGTGTTCTTTTTTGTCCCTTGCTGAGTTTGCTTTAAATAACCGTCGTCAGGAGTCCTCTAAGTCACCATTTTTTGGTGCATATGGGTTTCATCCACAGTTTGGGACTTTCTCGGGAGAGGGGTCTTCTGGTTTACCTGATGAGGACAGATTCTCCTCGTCTTTGTCATCTATTTGGCAAAAGATTCAAGATAATCTAAAGATCATGAGTGAGAGATATAAGCGTGTGGCGGATAAGAGACGTGTGCTTGGTCCGGACCTGAATGTTGGTGATCTGGTGTGGTTGTCTACCAAGAATATCAGATTGAAGGTTCCCTCCTGGAAGTTGGGTCCTAGGTTTATTGGGCCTTACAAAATCCTGTCTGTCATCAATCCTGTTGCCTACCGTCTTGATCTTCCTCAGACTTGGAAGATCCATAATGTTTTTCATAAGTCCTTATTGAAACCTTATGTTCAACCCATTGTACCCTCGCCTTTGCCTCCTCCTCCGATTATGGTTGATGGGAATCTTGAATTTCAGGTCTCTGGGATTGTGGATTCTCGTCTGGTCCGCGGTTCTCTTCAGTACCTTGTTCACTGGGAGGGGTATGGTCCTGAGGAGAGGATGTGGGTCCCAGTGACGGACATTAAAGCCTCTCGTCTCATCAGGGCTTTCCATAGGTCCCATCCTGAGAAGGTGGGTTCTGAGTGTCCGGAGTCCACTCGTAGAGGGAGGGGTACTGTCACAACCAGACAGCTGAGAAGCTCTGACAGAGGCCTTTCAGAACCTCCTCTTTGAGTTTCTGTGTTGTGCTATTCAGCTCCTCCTCTCCTTAGCCTCTCTCAGCTGTCATGTGTTGGACTAATTGCTTCCCTTTAAATTCTTCCCCAGAAGGCTTTTCTGGGCGGCTTATATTTCTTCCTGGAGTATGTGTGCATGCCCATCTGGTTCTCCTCTCCTCTACAAAGTTAAGTGTTGAACTGTTATCTGTTATTTTCTGTTTGCTGGATCCCAGGTGACCCTGACTCCCTCCGTGTCTGGTGTAGAGAGCCGGTGGTCGTGTCCCCTCACTATTGTAGGGTGCTCAGGGGTTATATAGTCAAGGTACGTGGATATGCATACCTCCACCATTCGGATCTATGCATAGGCTAAGCAGCCAGGGAAAGTGCCAGGTCTTCTACAGGGGTCTCCCTTTTGTTCCTTAGCTGTTGGATCCAGCGAGTCATTTATGCATGTTGTTTTGCCTTGTTACCTGTACACATTCCGTGACATTATAAGCCGCCAAAACCGTCTTAAGCATGGATCCGGTTTCACTTTTGGCTGAACGCTTCCAGGGTCTTTCATTGAAGGTAGCTGACCTCCGTAAGACTTTTTCTCAGCTTCAAGTGACCGGTTCAGCTTGCGTTCATGGAGCTTGTTCTGAGCCTAAGATCTCGCTCCCGGATACGTTCTCCGGGGGTAGTGAGAATTTTGTGCGTTTTAGAGAGGCTTGCAAACTCCATTTTCGCCTTCTTCCCCTTTCCTCTGGAGATGAGGAACGGAGGGTGGGGATCATTATATCGCTGCTCAGAGGTAACGCTCAGTCCTGGGCCTTTTCGCTGCCGGAGGGGGCACGGCCTCTCCGTTCAGTGGATGAATTCTTTTTAGCCCTGGGTCAGATATATGATGATCCGGATCGTATTGCTCTGGCGGAGTCTAGACTACATCTCTTATGCCAGGGTAAACAATCCGCAGAAATATACTGCTCAGAATTTCGGAGATGGGCAGCTGATACTGGTTCTACAGGGGTCTCCCTTTTGTTCCTTAGCTGTTGGATCCAGCGAGTCATTTATGCATGTTGTTTTGCCTTGTTACCTGTACACCTTCCGTGACACCTCTACATTTGACTGCTGTCCAGTCCTGATGTCAGCAGAGAGTGCACCTCCTCATCAGAATGCTCACCCTGCACTCTGCTGTACCGCACTGCGGGGATGTAGTGACCTCTACATGTGACTGCTGTCCAGTGTCTGATGTCAGCAGAGAGTGCACCTCCTCATCAGCAGGCTCACCCTGCAATCTGCTGTACCGCACTGCGGGGATGTAGTGACCTCTAAATGTGACTACTGTCCAGTATCTGACTGTCAGCAGAGAGTGCACCTCCTCATCAGCAGGCCCACCCTGCAATCTACTGTACCGCACTGCGGGGATGTAGTGACCTCTAAATGTGACTACTGTCCAGTATCTGATTGTCAGCAGAGAGTGCACCTCCTCATCAGTAGGCTCACCCTGCAATCTGCTGTACCGCACTGCGAGGGTGTAGTGACCTCTACATGTGACTACTGTCCAGTGTCTGATGTCAGCAGAGAGTGCACCCCCTCCTCATCAGCAGGCTCACCCTGCACTCTGCTGTACCGCACTGCGGGGATGTAGTGACCTCTACATGTGACTGCTGTCCAGTCCTGATGTCAGCAGAGAGTGCACCTCCTCATCAGCAGGCTCACCCCGCACTCTGCTGTACCGCACTGCGGGGGTGTAGTGACCGCTACATGTGACTACTGTCCAGTGTCGGATGTCAGCAGAGAGAGCACCTCCTCATCAGCAGGCTCCCCCTGCACTCTGCTGTACCGCACTGCGGGGATGTAGTGACCTCTACATGTGACTACTGTCCAGTGTCAGATGTCAGCAGAGAGTGCACCTCCTCCTCATCAGCAGGCTCACCCTGCACTCTGCTGTACCGCACTGCGGGGATGTAGTGACCTCTACATGTGACTGCTGTCCAGTGTCAGATGTCAGCAGAGAGTGCACCTCCTCATCAGCAGGCTCACCCTGCACTCTGCTGTACCGCACTGCGGGATGTAGTGACCTCTACATGTGACTGCTGTCCAGTGTCAGATGTCAGCAGAGAGTGCACCTCCTCATCAGCAGGCTCCCCCTGCACTCTGCTGTACCGCACTGCGGGGATGTAGTGACCTCTACATGTGACTACTGTCCAGTATCTGACTGTCAGCAGAGAGTGCACCTCCTCATCAGCAGGCCCACCCCGCACTCTGCTGTACCGCACTGCGGGGATGTAGTGATCTCTACATGTGACTACTGTCCAGTATCGGATGTCAGCAGAGAGTGCACCTCCTCATCAGCAGGCTCCCCCTACACCCTGCTGTACCGCACTGCGGGGATGTAGTGATCTCTACATGTGACTGCTGTCCAGTGTCTGATGTCAGCAGAGAGTGCACCTCCTCATCAGCAGGCTCACCCTGCAATCTGCTGTACCGCACTGCGGGGATGTAGTGATCTCTACATGTGACTGCTGTCCAGTGTCTGATGTCAGCAGAGAGTGCACCTCCTCATCAGCAGGCTCACCCTGCAATCTGCTGTACCGCACTGCGGGGATGTAGTGACCTCTACATGTGACTACTGTCCAGTGTCGGATGTCAGCAGAGAGAGCACCTCCTCATCAGCAGGCTCACCCTGCACCCTGCTGTACCGCACTGCGGGGATGTAGTGATCTCTACATGTGACTACTGTCCAGTATCGGATGTCAGCAGAGAGTGCACCTCCTCATCAGCAGGCTCACCCCGCACTCTGCTGTACCGCACTGCGGGGGTGTAGTGACCGCTACATGTGACTACTGTCCAGTGTCTGATGTCAGCAGAGAGTGCACCTCCTCATCAGCAGGCTCCCCCTGCACCCTGCTGTACCGCACTGCGGGGATGTAGTGACCTCTACATGTGACTGCTGTCCAGTCCTGATGTCAGCAGAGAGTGCACCTCCTCATCAGCAGGATCACCCTGCACTCTGCTGTACCGCACTGCGGGGATGTAGTGACCTCTACATGTGACTACTGTCCAGTGTCGGATGTCAGCAGAGAGAGCACCTCCTCATCAGCAGGCTCACCCTGCACTCTGCTGTACCGCACTGCGGGGATGTAGTGACCTCTACATGTGACTGCTGTCCAGTCCTGATGTCAGCAGAGAGTGCACCACCTCATCAGCAGGCTCACCCCGCACTCTGCTGTACCGCACTGCGGGGGTGTAGTGACCGCTACATGTGACTACTGTCCAGTGTCTGATGTCAGCAGAGAGTGCACCTCCTCATCAGCAGGCTCCCCCTGCACTCTGCTGTTCCGCACTGTGGGGATGTAGTGACCTCTACATGTGACTACTGTCCAGTGTCTGATGTCAGCAGAGAGTGCACCTCCTCATCAGCAGGCTCACCCTGCACTCTGCTGTACCGCACTGCGGGGGTGTAGTGACCTCTACATGTGACTGCTGTCCAGTGTCAGATGTCAGCAGAGAGTGCACCTCCTCATCAGCAGGCTCACCCTGCACTCTGCTGTACCGCACTGCGGGGGTGTAGTGATCTTTACATGTGACTGCTGTCCAGTGTCAGATGTCAGCAGAGAGTGCACCTCCTCATCAGCAGGCTCCCCCTGCACTCTGCTGTACCGCACTGCGGGGATGTAGTGACCTCTACATGTGACTACTGTCCAGTCCTGATGTCAGCAGAGAGAGCACCTCCTCATCAGCAGGCTCACCCCGCACTCTGCTCTACCGCACTGCGGGGATGTAGTGACCTCTACATGTGACTACTGTCCAGTGTCAGATGTCAGCAGAGAGTGCACCTCCTCATCAGCAGGCTCACCCTGCACTCTGCTGTACCGCACTGCGGGGGTGTAGTGATCTTTACATGTGACTGCTGTCCAGTCCTGATGTCAGCAGAGAGTGCACCTCCTCATCAGCAGGCTCACCCTGCACTCTGCTGTACCGCACTGCGGGATGTAGTGACCTCTACATGTGACTGCTGTCCAGTGTCAGATGTCAGCAGAGAGTGCACCTCCTCATCAGCAGGCTCCCCCTGCACTCTGCTGTACCGCACTGCGGGGATGTAGTGACCTCTACATGTGACTACTGTCCAGTATCTGACTGTCAGCAGAGAGTGCACCTCCTCATCAGCAGGCCCACCCCGCACTCTGCTGTACCGCACTGCGGGGATGTAGTGATCTCTACATGTGACTACTGTCCAGTATCGGATGTCAGCAGAGAGTGCACCTCCTCATCAGCAGGCTCCCCCTACACCCTGCTGTACCGCACTGCGGGGATGTAGTGATCTCTACATGTGACTGCTGTCCAGTGTCTGATGTCAGCAGAGAGTGCACCTCCTCATCAGCAGGCTCACCCTGCAATCTGCTGTACCGCACTGCGGGGATGTAGTGATCTCTACATGTGACTGCTGTCCAGTGTCTGATGTCAGCAGAGAGTGCACCTCCTCATCAGCAGGCTCACCCTGCAATCTGCTGTACCGCACTGCGGGGATGTAGTGACCTCTACATGTGACTACTGTCCAGTGTCGGATGTCAGCAGAGAGAGCACCTCCTCATCAGCAGGCTCACCCTGCACCCTGCTGTACCGCACTGCGGGGATGTAGTGATCTCTACATGTGACTACTGTCCAGTATCGGATGTCAGCAGAGAGTGCACCTCCTCATCAGCAGGCTCACCCCGCACTCTGCTGTACCGCACTGCGGGGGTGTAGTGACCGCTACATGTGACTACTGTCCAGTGTCTGATGTCAGCAGAGAGTGCACCTCCTCATCAGCAGGCTCCCCCTGCACCCTGCTGTACCGCACTGCGGGGATGTAGTGACCTCTACATGTGACTGCTGTCCAGTCCTGATGTCAGCAGAGAGTGCACCTCCTCATCAGCAGGATCACCCTGCACTCTGCTGTACCGCACTGCGGGGATGTAGTGACCTCTACATGTGACTACTGTCCAGTGTCGGATGTCAGCAGAGAGAGCACCTCCTCATCAGCAGGCTCACCCTGCACTCTGCTGTACCGCACTGCGGGGATGTAGTGACCTCTACATGTGACTGCTGTCCAGTCCTGATGTCAGCAGAGAGTGCACCACCTCATCAGCAGGCTCACCCCGCACTCTGCTGTACCGCACTGCGGGGGTGTAGTGACCGCTACATGTGACTACTGTCCAGTGTCTGATGTCAGCAGAGAGTGCACCTCCTCATCAGCAGGCTCCCCCTGCACTCTGCTGTTCCGCACTGTGGGGATGTAGTGACCTCTACATGTGACTACTGTCCAGTGTCTGATGTCAGCAGAGAGTGCACCTCCTCATCAGCAGGCTCACCCTGCACTCTGCTGTACCGCACTGCGGGGGTGTAGTGACCTCTACATGTGACTGCTGTCCAGTGTCAGATGTCAGCAGAGAGTGCACCTCCTCATCAGCAGGCTCACCCTGCACTCTGCTGTACCGCACTGCGGGGGTGTAGTGATCTTTACATGTGACTGCTGTCCAGTGCCGGGTGTATAGCCTACATTACCCATAATGCACTGCAGCAGGTAGCTCACACTGAACCAGCAGTGGACAGCAGGGGTATAAGACATGATGTAACACTGGAATTCTGAAAGATATAATGCAGCAGCAGAATTATGAATGCAGCCCTAGATATGATTGGAGTAGAAGACATGATTTACCGTAACTGAACCTTATATTTAGCATTTTTTTTTTTACGTGTTTTTTTTAATGTATTGTGCCCCCCCCCCTCCTCCTTGCTTACAGCAACAACATCTTAATTCGCACTTATTAAAAGTACCTTACCAGGCCAGTGCTCCGGGTCTAATTACAAGCTGCAGGCACTTCCAGGATCACGTGCCGTACATTGTGCGTGTGAGGGAAAGCAGAAAGGCGTACATTTTGTGTTCATTTTATATCTATGTATAACCTGCACTTACATTAGAGGGGGGTTTATCCTTGGAAGAAAGCAGTACAACCTCCACAGTGGGCCCCTACTCCCCCCAGGCTGGTCATTAAATTTATTATCTCAAACTAAACATATTAGCTCAAAGCTTGTCTCCACTATGACACCGTTACTGCGTTTGTCTGTGTATAAATACGTGCACTGCATTACGGGGAACACATCTTGTATGTGTCTCTGTGTCCGTCACCTCGAGGCGGCTCACTCAACTTCAGAACTATCGGTTTGCAACCACATGCATGTGATCCCTGCCTGGCTACAACCCACAGTGCATAATACTGGGAGAGCCATTAGTTAAGAGCTGTCATCTTGATATCGCAGAATTAAACCTTGAGGGTTACGAAGAGGAGATGGTGAACTGACCTGGAGGGAAGCTGACGACTGGGAGGAAAGTCTGGCCCTGGAGGAGGGCAGTCTGCAGAACTCTGAAAGGACTGGTAAGAAAGTCTGGCCCCGGAGGAGGGCAGTCTGCAGAACTCTGGGAGGACTGGGAGGAAAGTCTGGCCCCGGAGGAGGGCAATCTGCAGAACTCTGAAAGGACTGGTAAGAAAGTCTGGCCCCGGAGGAGGGCAGTCTGCAGAACTCTGAAAGGACTGGTAAGAAAGTCTGGCCCCGGAGGAGGGCAGTCTGCAGAACTCTGAAAGGACTAGTAAGAAAGTCTGGCCCCGGAGGAGGGCAGTCTGCAGAACTCTGGGAGGAAAGTCTGGCCCCGGAGGAGGGCAGTCTGCAGAACTCTGGGAGGAAAGTCTGGCCCCGGAGGAGGGCATCTGCAGAACTCTGGGAGGAAAGTCTGGCCCCGGAGGAGGGCAGTCTGCAGAACTCTGGGAGGAAAGTCTGGCCCCGGAGGAGGGCAGTCTGCAGAACTCTGGGAGGAAAGTCTGGCCCCGGAGGAGGGCAGTCTGCAGAACTCTGGGAGGAAAGTCTGGCCCCGGAGGAGGGCAGTCTGCAGAACTCTGGGAGGAAAGTCTGGCCCCGGAGGAGGGCAGTCTGCAGAACTCTGAAAGGACTGGTAAGAAAGTCTGGCCCCGGAGGAGGGCAGGCTGCAGAACTCTGGGAGGAAAGTCTGGCCCTGGAGGAGGGCAGTCTGCAGAACTCTGGGAGGAAAGTCTGGCACTGGCGCAGGGCAGTCTGCAGAACTCTGGGAGGAAAGTCTGGCCCCGGAGAAGGGCAGTCTGCAGAACTCTGGGAGGAAAGTCTGGCCCTGGAGGAGGGCAGTCTGCAGAGGACTGGGAGGAAAGTCTGGCCCCAGAGGAGGGCAGTCTGCAGAACTCTGGGAGGAAAGTCTGGCCCTGGAGGAGGGCAGTCTGCAGAACTCTAGGAGGAAAGTCTGGCCCTGGAGGAGGGCAGTCTGCAGAACTATGGGAGGACTGGGAGGAAAGTCTGGCCCTGGAGGGGGGCAGTCTGCAGAGCTCTGCTTGGGCATCGCTGAGCCAGGTGTCTTTCTGAGGAGGGGGTCAGTACTGGAGAGGCTGCCTATACCAGGAGGGAGCCAAGAAGGTTGGATGGTACTGCTCATACCTGCTAGGCTCCGACTGGGTGCAGGAGGGGCTGTGCGGACATCATATAGCAGGAGAATGGCCGCCCTGAGGCCTGTAGGGTGGTCTGGTTAGGTCAGTACTTTGGAGTAGGAGGAGGGGTGGGTTGGAAAAGGGATCTTGGAGTTGGACCACAAGTACCAGGCATCGCCCTTCTATTTGCGTGCAGAAAGTTGAACTAGGAGTTACAAGACCTGAAAGGGTCTAGAAAAAAAGGTCAAGGACAGGCAGAAATGTGTGCAGGACTGGCAGGGCGTGGAGGTGTATGTGGGGTCAGCACGGCGTGCAGAGGTGCGCAGGAGTCACCCCTGTCCGGGACAGCAGTTAGAGGAAAGTGATGCTTTTAGGTTGGGGTATCCCTTTAGGGGCAGCAGAGTGACAGCCCCTCTTCTCTATTACACATCTCTCTCCTGCTTACAATCGGGGTCTCTACAGTCATCTTACCTTCTTCGGGCCTCCACCATTTTCAGCCTGTGACGGTCATGTAGGGTCACATATTCCTTCTGTGAGGGGTGGAGTCTTGCTGTGACGGTCTCAGGACAAGAACCTGTGAGGACAATAAGAGGGTGGAGGATGAGAGGGGTCCAGACAGTGAACCCCCCAAGAACAATCATCCAAACAGCTGTAAAGTGGAGAGCCCCCCTTAACCCAACCGCCACCACAGCAGTAAAGTCTCGTGTGATGACCCCCATGTCCTGTACCCACCGGATGACACGGGACTGTCTTCTTGCTGACTGCCTCCACCATGCAGGGGGATGGGCGGGCTCGGAGGCACTGTGATTGGCCGGCTGCGTTTGCGGGATTTGGCTGCAGATAGCTGGAGCATGCGGGCGGAGCGGCTCATACAGGCCGGGGCTTTTCTCTGGAGCTTTTCTCTCAGTTTCTCCTCAATATGATTCCTAATGGTAAAGACATCAGATGTGAGGGGGGGAGGGGCAGAGACTGCACCCCCATAACTGCACTGTAGTAATAGGTGGGGTGGGGGCAGACCCCCAGGGAAGACGGCAATCATCCATCACCTATGGTGGACTGGCCTGCAGCATGATGGAAACAGGAAGCCATCTGGTCATGTGATGACCACTGCTGTAATGCAGGAAAGCTACAGTGTAAAGCATAGGGGCCAGTGCAGGTGGAATGCAAGCCACAAACCTAGAAAACTCATATCTAATATCTGGAAGAATTGGATTAGTGTGCCCACGGGGGGCTTCTTACCAGGCCTCTGGGTCCTCGGTGCCCGCTGTGGATTTTATTCTGGAGTGAAGGGGAGACACTGGAGAAGACCTGGAGCCCTGTAAGAAGAAGAGAGTGTAAGAGAGCAAATGACACAATCAGTTTCCTCCTCCTGGGCAGGCGCTGTCTGCAGTCTCCTCCTCCTCCTGGGCAGGCGCTGTCTGCAGTCTCCTCCTGGGCAGTGGCTGTCCACAGTCTCCTCCTCCTGGGCAGGCGCTGTCTGCAGTCTTCTCCTCCTTCTAGGCAAGCGCTGTCTGCAGTCTTCTCCTCCTCCTGGGCAGGCGCTGTCTGCAGTCTCCTCCTCCTACTGGGCAGGCGCTGTCTGCAGTCTCCTCCTCCTACTGGGCAGGCGCTGTCTGCAGTCTCCTCCTCCTACTGTGCAGGCGCTGTCTGCAGTTTCCTCCTACTGGGCAGGCGCTGTCTGCAGTCTCCTCCTCCTACTGGGCAGGCGCTGTCTGCAGTTTCCTCCTACTGGGCAGGCGCTGTCTGCAGTCTCCTCCTCCTACTGGGCAGGCGCTGTCTGCAGTCTCCTCCTCCTCTTGGGCAGGCGCTGTCTGCAGTCTCCTCCTCCTCTTGGGCAGGCGCTGTCTGCAGTCTCCTCCTCCTACTGTGCAGGCGCTGTCTGCAGTCTCCTCCTACTGGGCAGGCGCTGTCTGCAGTCTCCTCCTCCTACTGGGCAGGCGCTGTCTGCAGTCTCCTCCTCCTCTTGGGCAGGCGCTGTTTGCAGTCTCCTCCTCCTCCTGGGCAGGCGCTGTCTGCAGTCTCCTCCTCCTCTTGGGCAGGCGCTGTCTGCAGTCTCCTCCTCCTACTGTGCAGGCGCTGTCTGCAGTCTCCTCCTACTGGGCAGGCGCTGTCTGCAGTCTCCTCCTCCTACTGGGCAGGCGCTGTCTGCAGTCTCCTCCTCCTCTTGGGCAGGCGCTGTTTGCAGTCTCCTCCTCCTCCTGGGCAGGCGCTGTCTGCAGTCTCCTCCTCCTCTTGGGCAGGCGCTGTCTGCAGTCTCCTCCTCCTCTTGGGCAGGCGCTGTTTGCAGTCTCCTCCTCCTCCTGGGCAGGCGCTGTCTGCAGTGTCCTCCTCCTCTTGGGCAGGCGCTGTCTGCATTCTCCTCCTCCTCTTGGGCAGGCGCTGTCTGGTCACACAGAGGCTCCTCCTCTGTCACTGGCAGTCAGTTAGTCTAAGTGACCGCTCCCTCTCCCAGTTCCTCCTGGCAGTCAGTGACAATGACAGACCTCTCCCAGTTCCTCCTGGCAGTCAGTGACAATGACAGACCTCTCCCAGTTCCTCCTGGCAGTCAGTGACAATGACAGACCTCTCCCAGTTCCTCCTGGCAGTCAGTGACAATGACAGACCTCTGCCCTCTCATGGAGCAGAGACATGCATGATCCCTGATCTGGGATCTCCGTCAGAGACATCGCCCTCGTTTATACCCCTGAGGTGACATGATGAAAAACAGGGAGTTCTGGGTACAGTACCGTCTAGTGATGTCATCGGGGAGGGAGGAGGCAGCTAACTTCTACTATACGACAGAAGATCTGGCGGTGCGTACCTGAGGAGCTGGCCGCCCGTCCTCTTCCTCCTCGCTCAGGGTGGATCGGATACGGATGAAGGACAGGCCGAACTGCTCCTGCTTGTTGAAGGGCTGGGAACACGTGATCCGGAGCCGATCCCACCGCTCCGCCGCCGCTTCTCGTAAGAAATCTCCTGAGGAGGATGCAAAGTATACGAGACGTTAGGGCAGTCAGTGAGGCGGCTGTACCTTTCTATGTCACGCTCTAGTCACATTATATATTCAATTCACATCCAGAGCTGCATACAGCTAAACCGTATCTTCAGGCACATCCAGCACTGAATCCAGTCAAACCATGTTAAACTCCAGTCACATCCAGAGCTGCATCCAGATAAATAATCTTGTCTCATAAGGGTCTGCTTTTAGTTAATCATATGTCATATTCCAGTCACATCCAGAGCTGCATCACGTCAAATCATATCTCATGCTCCAGTCATACCGGGAGCTGCATCCGTTTGAATCATAGCTCATACTCCAGTCACATCCAGAGCTGCATCATATCTTATGCTCCAGTCACATCAGGAGCTGCATCCAAATAAATTCTAACTTATACTCGAGTCAAAGCCAGAGCTGCATCACACCAAATCTGTCGTACATTTTCATAAGTGTATAGTCTTATCTGAAGATATTATAGTCTAAATATCAATGCTCATTGCCTTTAAGAGTAGAGACAGATTCAACCAGAGTCTAATATTTCTCTATAGGACTGAAACAGGCCGAGATGATCTTAACTAATGACTTATATAATATGTCATCTATGTATAACAGTGTGTAGAGATATATATATATATATATATATATATATCGTTTAGAATATATATTTTATGCCATGTATATTCCACTGATTGGATATAACCTTAGAAGGTTTAGAAAGTATTGAAGTTGTCTTGCTACTAATTGGGTTTCATGAGGAGAGCTGAATATTATTAGCCAGCCATGTGGGCAAGTTAATGAACCCGGATGTCAAGTAAAAGGGCCCATTGTCCCTAAAGAAACAGTAGAAGATGGTGACTCCAACATGTCTAGATTATGGGTAATTAAAAGTGTCAGGAAGAAACCCTTAATGCTGATTTATACTGGATAGGTTAAAAAGGTCATGTGAATGTATCATTAGGTATTTAGAATGAATGTTGAAATTGTTATGTGGTACAACAGTGCCATCTAGAGGTAGATGGACGATATTATATTATTTTATAACTTGTTTTCTCCAGCATATCAAGGGTTAAGATGACATCATAGTAATATTAACATATGTTACACCCTCCTTAGTTGATTGGGAGATCATAATCCAGGAGGTGGTAACGTAAGATATCAGGCAGGATAAGAGAACTGGTCCCATCCGAAACTCTGCCAATCCTTGACTTGGTAATGTATATTATTTATCGCTTGTGATATTAATGAGATATTCCTCTCAGCATATAGTCAAGAGTTCCCATACTGTGGGAACGTATAGTGTTACTTAACCACTTCAGCCCCGCTAGGTGAAACCCCCTTCATGACCAGAGCACTTTTTACACTTCGGCACTACACTCCTTTCACCGTTTATCGCTCGGTCATGCAACTTACCACCCAAATGAATTTTACCTCCTTTTCTTCTCACTAATAGAGCTTTCATTTGGTGGTATTTTATTGCTGCTGACATTTTTACTTTTTTTGTTATTAATCAAAATGTAACGATTTTTTTGCAAAAAAATGACATTTTTCACTTTCAGCTGTAAAATTTTGCAAAAAAAACGACATCCATATATAAATTTTTCGCCAAATTTATTGTTCTACATGTCTTTGATAAAAAAAAAATGTTTGGGCAAAAAAAAAATGGTTTGGGTAAAAGTTATAGCATTTACAAACTATGGTACAAAAATGTGAATTTCCGCTTTTTGAAACAGCTCTGACTTTCTGAGCACCTGTCATGATTCCTGAGGTTCTACAATGCCCAAACAGTAGAAAACCCCCACAAATGACCCCATTTCGGAAAGTAGACACCCTAAGGTATTCGCTGATGGGCATAGTGAGTTCATAGAACTTTTTATTTTTTGTCACAAGTTAGCGGAAAATGATGATGATTTTATTTTATTTTATTTTTTCTTACAAAGTCTCATATTCCACTAACTTGCGACAAAAAATAAAAAATTCTAGGAACTCGCCATGCCCCTTACGGAATACCTTGGGGTGTCTTCTTTCCAAAATGGGGTCACTTGTGGGGTAGTTATACTGCCCTGGCAATTTAGGGGCCCAAATGTGTGAGAAGAACTTTGCAATCAAAATGTGTAAAAAATGACCGGTGAAATCCAAAAGGTGCACTTTGGAATATGTGCCCCTTTGCCCACCTTGGCAGCAAAAAAGTGTCACACATCTGGTATGGCCGTACTCAGGAGAAGTTGGGGAATGTGTTTTGGGGTGTCATTTTACATATACCCATGCTGGGTGAGAGAAATATCTTGGCAAAAGACAACTTTTCCCATTTTTTTACACAAAGTTGGCATTTGACCAAGATATTTTTCTCACCCAGCATGGGTATATGTAAAATGACACCCCAAAACACATTGCCCAACTTCTCCTGAGTACGGCGATACCAGATGTGTCACACTTTTTTGCTGCCAAGGTGGGGAAAGGGGCACATATTCCAAAGTGCACCTTTCGGATTTTGCAGGGCATTTTTTACACATTTTGATTGCAAAGTTCTTCTCACACATTTGGGCCCCTAAATTGCCAGGGCAGTATAACTACGCCACAAGTGACCCCATTTTGGAAAGAAGACACCCCAAGGTATTCCGTGAGGGGCATGGCGAGTTCCTAGAATCTTTTATTTTTTGTCGCAAGTTAGTGGAATATGAGACTTTGTAAGGAAAAAAGAAAAAAAAGAAAAATCATCATTTTCCGCTAACTTGTGACAAAAAATAAAAAATTCTAGGAACTCGCCGTGCCCCTCACGGAATACCTTGGGGTGTCTTCTTTCCAAAATGGGGTCACTTGTGGCGTAGTTATACTGCCCTGGCAATTTAGGGGCCCAAATGTGTGAGAAGTACCTTGCAATCAAAATGTGTAAAAAATGGCCTGCAAAATCTGAAAGGTGCACTTTGGAATATGTGCCCCTTTGCCCACCTTGGCAGCAAAAAAGTGTGACACATCTGGTATCGCCGTACTCAGGAGAAGTTGGGGAATGTGTTTTGGGGTGCCATTTTACATATAACCATGCTGGGTGAGAGAAATATCTTGGCAAAAGACAACTTTTCCTATTTTTTTATACAAAGTTGGCATTTGACCAAGATATTTTTCTCACCCAGCATGGGTATATGTAAAATGACACCCCAAAACACATTCCCCAACTTCTCCTGAGTACGGCGATACCAGATGTGTGACACTTTTTTGCAGCCTAGATGCGCAAAGGGGCCCAAATTCCTTTTAGGAGGGCATTTTTAGACATTTGGATCCCAGACTTCTTCTCACACTTTCGGGCCCCTAAAAAGCCAGGGCAGTATAAATACCCCACATGTGACCCCACTTTGGAAAGAAGACACCCCAAGGTATTCAATGAGGGGCCTGGCGAGTTCCTAGAAATTTTTTATTTTTTGCATAAGTTAGCGGAAATTGATTTTTTTTGGTTTTTTTCTCACAAAGTCTCACTTTCCGCTAACTTAGGACAAAAATTTCAATCTTTCATGGACTCAATATGCCCCTCAGCGAATACCTTGGGGTGTCTTCTTTCCGAAATGGGGTCACATGTGGGGTATTTATACTGCCCTGGCTTTTTAGGGGCCCTAAAGCGTGAGAAGAAGTCTGGAATATAAATGTCTAAAAATGTTTACGCATTTGGATTCCGTGAGGGGTATGGTGAGTTCATGTGAGATTTTATTTTTTGACACAAGTTAGTAGAATATGAGACTTAGTAAGAAAAAACAAACAAAACAAACAAAAAATTTCCGCTAACTTGTGCCAAAAAAAATGTCTGAATGGAGCCTTACAGGGGGGGGGGTGATCAATGACAGGGGGGTGATCAATGACAGGGGGGTGATCAATGACAGGGGGGTGATCAATGACAGGGGGGTAATCACCCATATAGACTCCCGGATCACCCCCCTGTCACTGATCACCCCCCCTGTAAGGCTCCATTCAGACATCCGCATGATTTTTTACGGATCCATGGATACATGGATCGGATCCACAAAACACATGCGGACGTCTGAATGGAGCCTTACAGGGGGGTTATCAATGACAGGGGGTGATCAGGGTGATCACCCCCCTGTCACTGATCACCCCCCCTGTAAGGCTTCCATTCAGACATCCGCATGATTTTTTACGGATCCATGGATACATGGATCGGATCCACAAAACACATGCGGACGTCTGAATGGAGCCTTACAGGGGGGTTATCAATGACAGGGGGTGATCAGGGTGATCACCCCCCTGTCACTGATCACCCCCCCTGTAAGGCTCCATTCAGACATCCGCATGATTTTTTACGGATCCATGGATACATGGATCGGATCCACAAAACACATGCGGACGTCTGAATGGAGCCTTACAGGGGGGTTATCAATGACAGGGGGTGATCAGGGTGATCACCCCCCTGTCACTGATCACCCCCCCTGTAAGGCTCCATTCAGACATCCGCATGATTTTTACGGATCCATGGATACATGGATCGGATCCACAAAACACATGCGGACGTCTGAATGGAGCCTTACAGGGGGGTTATCAATGACAGGGGGTGATCAGGGTGATCACCCCCCTGTCACTGATCACCCCCCCTGTAAGGCTCCATTCAGACATCCGCATGATTTTTTACGGATCCATGGATACATGGATCGGATCCACAAAACACATGCGGACGTCTGAATGGAGCCTTACAGGGGGGTTATCAATGACAGGGGGTGATCAGGGTGATCACCCCCCTGTCACTGATCACCCCCCCTGTAAGGCTCCATTCAGACATCCGCATGATTTTTACGGATCCATGGATACATGGATCGGATCCACAAAACACATGCGGACGTCTGAATGGAGCCTTACAGGGGGGTGATCAATGACAGGGGGGTGATCAGGGAGTGTATATGGGTGATCACCCGCCTGTCATTGATCACCCCCTGTAAGGCTCCATTCAGACGTCCGCATGTGTTTTGCGGATCCGATCCATGTATCCATGGATCCGTAAAAATCATGCGGACGTCTGAATGGAGCCTTACAGGGGGGTGATCAATGACAGGGGGGTGATCAATGACAGGGGGTGATCAGGGAGTGTATATGGGTGATCACCCGCCTGTCATTGATCACCCCCCTGTAAGGCTCCATTTAGACGTCCGTATGCGTTTTGCGGATCCGATCCATGTATCCGTGGATCCGTAAAAATCATACGGACGTCTGAACGGAGCCTGACAGGGGGGTGATCAATGACAGGGCGGTGATCAATGACAGGGGGGTGATCAGGGAGTTTATATGGGGTGATCATGGGTGATCAGGGGTTTATAAGGGGTTAATAAGTGACAGGGGGGGTGTAGTGTAGTGTGGTGTTTGGTGCGACTGTACTGACCTACCTGAGTCCTCTGGTGGTCGATCCTAACAAAAGGGACCACCAGAGGACCAGGTAGGAGGTATATTAGACGCTGTTATGAAAACAGCGTCTAATATACCTGTTAGGGGTTAAAAAATTCGGATCTCCAGCCTGCCAGCGAGCGATCGCCGCTGGCAGGCTGGAGATCCACTCGCTTACCTTCCGTTCCTGTAAGCGCGCGCCTGTGTGCGCGCGTTCACAGGAAATCTCGCGTCTCGCGAGATGACGCATATATGCGTGACTGTGCGCAGGGCTGCCACCTCCGGAACGCGAATCTGCGTTAGGCGGTCCGGAGGTGGTTAAACACCTCCCTAATGCTAGTTGTCCTCTTAGCGAAGATGCATATTGCTAATGGGAGATTAGATATTGTCTGAGTAGAGGAAAAACTCTGGGAAATTATATTTCCATAGTCTGATTGCCGAGTGGGGTATAATATCATATTAATATAATTTATAGTTTGATTGTCATAGGCTGAGACAGAGTCAAGGGACAACAATTATTGTTCCTGTATTAATCTGTATGTTGTTATGTTATAACCTGTTGGTAAACAGAAAATCCTGAGCTTCTCTTGATGTATTAATTATTGGTCTGTTTGATAAAGATATAGCATTTATATCTTATCATATGTAACTTTAAGTAATTCTGTGCTGGTGAGAAAGTGATAGTGGATCACACCACCATCTAGTGGTGGTTTGTTGGTACTGCGTCAATTTGTCTAGCCATTGATCTTATGTCTGTTTTATTTTGGATTTTTATTCATTTATAAATAAATTATTATATATATTTTGCATAATTGATTGCCCCTTCGTTTTCATTAATTGCATAAATTAATTTTAGAGTCTCATGATAAAAGAAAAGGGGTTTTATATCCGCCTAGTGGATTTCCTGACTAATTTCCATATTTTATTGATATTTTATATTTTATATAAAAGATACCTTGACAAATCATAGCTCATGCTCCAGTCACATCAGGAGCTGCATCAAACGGAATCATAGCTTATAATCTCTTTACCCTCCTTAAACATCCGGACCCCTCTGTAGTTCTTCCTGGCCCTGGAATCCACCGGTGACATCAGCGTGGCCATGGGCAGGAGAGTGGTGAACCCTTTATCTGGAGGCCAGATGGATCGTCCCACGTCGATCTGCAGGAAGGCTGAACCACTGTTCCCTGGATGCGGGGGGAGACACAACACACTCAGGTCACATCAGAGGCCATGAGAGCGGAGACGGCAGGACACCGAGATCTGCTCCATCTGTAGTACCTATGTCAATGTATCCAATGTGGCAGGCCCGCTCCAACTGCAGCTCCACCCTGAGCTGCCGGCTGCGGTCCCGGGGACAAGCGAGCCACGGCTGGACGCAGTCCTCTATCAGCAGGTTCTCCACCGGGTGTTTAGGGTCCTGGAACACAAACAAAGTCTATGTGTCCCTCCACGTGCCAGCGGCTTATCAAGGCATGATACATGCGTGACATCCAGAACCTTCTACAGTCGTGGCCAAAAGTTTTGAGAATGACACAAATATTGGAAATTGAAAAAGTTGCTGCTTAAGTTTTTATATCAGCAATTTGCATATCCTCCAGAATGTTATGAAGAGTGATCAGATGAATTGTCCTTCTTTGCCATGAAAATTAACTTAATCCCAAAAAAACCTTTCCACTGCATTTCATTGCTGTCAGTAAAGGACCTGCTGAGATCATTTCAGTAATCGTCTTGTTAACTCCGGTGAGAATGTTGACGAGCACAAGGCTGGAGATCATTATGTCAGGCTGATTGGGTTAAAATGGCAGACTTGACCTGTTAAAAGGAGGGTAATGCTTGAAATCATTGTTCTTCCATTGTTAACCATGGTGACCTGCAAAGAAACGCGTGCAGCCATCATTGCGTTGCATAAAAATGGCTTCACAGGCAAGGATATTGTGGCTACTAAGATTGCACCTCAATCAACAATTTATAGGGTCATCAAGAACTTCAAGGAAAGAGGTTCAATTCTTGTTAAGAAGGCTTCAGGGCATCCAAGAAAGTCCAGCAAGCGCCAGGATCGTCTCCTAAAGAGGATTCAGCTGCGGGATCGGAGTGCCACCAGTGCAGAGCTTGCTCAGGAATGGCAGCAGGCAGGTGTGAGCGCATCTGCACGCACAGGGAGGCCAAGACTTTTGGAAGATGGCCTGGTGTCAAGAAGGGCAGCAAAGAAGCCACTTCTCTCCAAAAACCCATCAGGGACAGATTGATCTTCTGCAGAAAATATGGTGAATGGACTGCTGAGGACTGGTGCAAAGTCATATTCTCCGATGAAGCCTCTTTCCGATTGTTTGGGGCATCTGGAAAAAGGCTTGTCCGGAGAAGAAAAGGTGAGCACTACCATCAGTCCTGTGTCATGCCAACAGTAAAGCATCCTGAGACCATTCATGTGTGGGGTTGCTTCTCATCCAAGGGAGTGGGCTCACTCACAATGTTGCCCAAAAACACAGCCATGAATAAAGAATGGCACCAAAACACCCCCAACAGCAACTTCTTCCAACAATCCAACAACAATTTGGTGAAGAACAATGCATTTTCCAGCACGATGGAGCACCGTTGTCATGGTCTTACCTCCTTGCTGTTCCCTTCGTTTGACATGTGCTGGCGGCCATCTTGGTTTCTGGGTTTTCTTGTAGCCTCCCACCCTGCGGCTCCTCCTTCCCACTGGGAGGAGCTGGATGCCTAGCTCATATATATAGGAGGTCTGTGGCTTCAGTTCCTTGCTTGGTCCTCCTGTGTTCACATGCTTCCAAGACTGCTGCTGCTTCTGGTTCCTGATCCTGGCCTCGTCTGACTACCCCGTTGGTTCCTGATTCCGGCTTCGTCTGACTACCCCGTTGGTTCCTGATTCCGGCTTCGTCTGACTACCCCGTTGGTTCCTGTTCCTGGCTTCGTCTGACTACCCTTCTGGTTCCTGACCTCTGTCTCCGCAAGACCCTGCTTCGGTTTAGCCATCCGTTCGGACTTTGCTACGGCTTGCTCTTCAATAAAACCTTCTTATTTTCCACTTATCTCTTGTTGTACGTCTGGTTCATGGTTCCATGACATTAGGACCAAGCCATGAATTCTGACGGTACAGGGCCACCCTCGCTACCTACGCTGGTTGCCAGACTTGATCAGCAGGATCACCTGTTGGGTCGGTTCGCTGTGGCGTTGCAAACCCTGCTTGAACGCACGGCTCATTTAGCTTCCGTTGCCGATGGGTCGGTTGTCGCTCCTGGGCCCGCTCCTACTGCCGCTCCGGTTGTTGCGCCAGAGTCTACCCTGACACCTGTTGCTGCGCCTGTGGTGTTTCAGGGTATGACCGGTTCTGCCCCCCTTCCACAGCGCTTTGGGGGAGAGCCAACTCAGTGCCGAGGTTTCCTTAACCAGGTGGGCATTTACTTCGAGTTGCTGCCACATGCCTTTCCTACTGAGAGATCAAGGGTGGGCTTCTTGATCTCGCTGCTCTCGGACAAGGCCTTGGCCTGGGCCAGCCCTTTATGGGAGAACAACAATCCGGTGGTTGCCGAGTTTTCCGGTTTTGTTGCTTCTCTTCGGAAGGTATTCGATGTGCCGGCTCGTGCTGCCTCTGCTGCGAAGCTCCTTATGTCCATCAGACAGGGTTCACGATCCGTAGCTGAATACGCCATTGAGTTTCGTACCCTGGCAGCAGAGGTGGGCTGGAATAATGAGGCTCTGGTCGCTGCTTTCTCTCATGGTCTCTCGGATGCCTTGAAGGATGAGGTTGCAGCTAAGGACCTACCAGTGGAGCTCGAGTCTCTTATTTCTTTCCTGATTTTGATTGACACCAGACTCAGGGAGAGACCTTCCTTTAAGGAGAGCCTGCGGAGGTCTCCTAACAGATTGGCGCCTACGTTTGCTGTCCCACCCGTGCCTCCCTCTCCTCCCACGCCTCCTGGGGATGACTTGTCTGGGGGTGAACCCATGCAGCGGGGGTTTGCTCGCCTGTCTGAGGGGGAGAGGGTACTCCGGAGACGCGAGGGCCGATGCATGTACTGTGGTCTCGGTGGGCATTTTCGGTTGGCATGTCCGAACCGTCCGGGAGAACGCTCGCACCTGAGGTCCTGTCGGGGGCAGATCTTGGGTGGAGTCTCCTCGTCCCCGGTTTCCCGTGTTGACAAACCACTGATCACGGTTGTCCTCTCCTGGGTCGGGGGCTCGGTGACGACCCAGGCGTTGGTGGACTCTGGTGCTGGTGGTTTGTTCATTGATAGAGTGTTCGTTGCCGCCAATTCCATTCCTCTGCAGCCTCGAGGTTCCCCACTGGCTCTTGAGGCGATAGACGGCAGACCCCTTCTGCCGCCACACGTGACTCATGAGACCCTTCCAGTGGGGATGGCCATTGGTGCCGTTCACAGAGAGTCGGTCTGTCTCCAGGTTATTTCGTCTCCACACTACTCGGTGGTCTTGGGGTACCCCTGGCTCCAGAAGCATAATCCGACTTTCGATTGGAGATCGGTCGAGATCCTCTCGTGGTCACCGCAGTGTGGGGCTAGTTGCATCCATGGGCCTGTCAAGTTGCTGTGTACTTCCTCGGACTCTCTGTTGCCTCCTGAATACGAAGAGTACCGGGATGTATTCGATAAGGTGCGCGCGGTTGCCCTACCTCCGCACCGCCCATACGATTGTGCCATAGAGTTACAATCCGGTGCCGTTCCTCCTCGTGGCAAAGTCTATCCACTGTCGGTAGCGGAGAATGAGGCCATGGAGGAGTACGTGAGGGAGGCGCTTTCACGCGGACACATTCGCAAATCCTCGTCCCCGGCAGGGGCTGGATTTTTCTTTGTGAAAAAGAAGGGCGGCGAGTTGAGGCCTTGCATCGATTACAGGGGTCTCAATCGCATCACGATCAAGAACGCTTACCCGATACCCTTGATTTCCGAGCTGTTCGATCGCCTCAAAGGGGCCACGGTCTTTACCAAACTCGACCTGAGGGCGGCATATAACCTGGTAAGGATCAAGGCGGGCGATGAGTGGAAGACCGCGTTTAACACCAGGACCGGTCATTATGAATCCTTGGTTATGCCCTTTGGGTTGTGCAATGCGCCCGCAGTCTTCCAGGAATTCATCAACGATGTTTTCCGTGACCTGTTGCAGCAGTGTGTGGTGGTCTATTTGGATGACATCTTGGTATATTCTGCATCCATGGAGGCCCACATTCTGGATGTCAGACGAGTGTTGCAACGCTTACGAGAGAACAAGCTGTTCGGTAAGCTTGAGAAATGCGAATTTCACCGATCCCAGGTAACCTTCTTAGGTTACATCATTTCCGCTGAGGGGTTCTCCATGGATCCTGAGAAGGTTTCGGCTGTCTTACAGTGGCCCCAGCCCAGTGGGCTTCGTGCCCTGCAGCGCTTTTTGGGCTTCGCCAATTATTATCGGAAGTTCATCAGGGACTTTTCCATGCTAGCCAAGCCTCTCACGGATCTGACCAGGAAGGGCAGTAATCCTCAGGTCTGGCCGCTCGAGGCCATCCGAGCTTTTGAGGCTCTAAAGTCCGCCTTTGTGTCGGCTCCGATTCTGTCGCATCCCAACCCTGGGTTGCCTTTTGTCCTCGAGGTGGACGCGTCTGAGACGGGAGTAGGCGCCCTCCTGTCTCAGCGTAGAACACCAGAGGGTCCTCTGCTTCCTTGTGGGTTTTACTCCCGGAAACTGTCTTCCGCGGAGTGCAACTATCAGATTGGTGACAGGGAGTTATTGGCCATCGTGCAGGCCCTTAAAGAATGGAGGCACTTGCTCGAGGGCTCGGTGGTTCCGGTTCTCATCCTGACGGACCACAAGAATCTGACCTACCTCTCTGAGGCCAAGAGATTGACACCACGTCAGGCCAGATGGGCTCTGTTCTTGTCACGTTTTAATTACGTGGTCTCCTACCTACCCGGCTCCAAGAACATCAGAGCGGATGCCTTATCACGGCAGTACTCCGAGCTGTCCGGGGAGGAGTCGATTCCGACTACGGTCATACCCCCGAATCAGATCCTGGCCGCTATTCGCACCAGCCTGACTTCTCCTCTGGGTGAGCAGATTTTGGCGGCTCAATCTGGTGCTCCCTCTGGGAGACCCAACGGCAGATGTTTTGTGCCTGAGGAGTTGCGCACTCGGTTGTTGCGAACCTACCATAACTCCAAGGCCGCGGGGCACCCTGGAAAGAATCAGCTGTCCTGGGCGGTTTCACGTCTGTTCTGGTGGCCTTCTCTACGTTCCGACATCGCCGCATATGTAGCGGCATGCTCCGTTTGTGCCCAGAGTAAGTCCCCTCGGCACCTTCCGTTGGGCCTTTTGCAACCCATAGCCACCGGGGAGCGTCCATGGTCACACCTGGGGATGGATTTCATTGTGGACCTCCCTGCATCCCGAGGCCATACGGTCATTCTCATGATTGTGGATCGGTTTTCCAAAATGTGCCACTGTGTTCCTCTCAAGAAGTTACCCTCTGCACAAGAGTTGGCCTCGATTTTTGCCAGGGAGGTCTTCCGGTTGCACGGTTTGCCCAAGGAGATTGTGTCGGATCGGGGGAGTCAGTTTGTGTCCAGGTTCTGGCGCGCCTTTTGCTCCCAGTTGGGGATTCATCTCTCTTTCTCCTCGGCCTACCACCCTCAGTCCAATGGGGCCGCAGAACGATCCAATCAGGCCTTGGAGCAATTCCTTCGTTGCTATGTCTCCGATCACCAAGACAATTGGGTTGACCTCCTGCCTTGGGCTGAGTTTGCCAGGAACACGGCGGTGAACTCTTCCTCTGGGACGTCTCCCTTCATGGCCAATTATGGGTTCCAACCTGCCGTGTTACCGGAGGTATTCTCTCCCCAGGATATTCCGGCTGTGGAGGATCACCTTTCCGTCCTACGTGCTTCTTGGGTACAGATCCAGAGGTCCCTTGAGGTCTCTGCGCAGCGCCAGAAACTCCAGGCTGATCGCAGACGAGCGCCCGCTCCTTCCTACCAGGTCGGAGACCGCGTATGGTTGTCCACCCGCAACCTCAACCTTCGAGTGCCCACTCCCAAGCTGGCGCCTCGCTTTGTTGGTCCCTTCCGAGTGCTTCGCAGGGTAAACCCGGTAGCCTATGCCCTTGCGCTTCCTCCTGGCATGCGGATCTCCAACGTGTTTCATGTCTCCCTGTTGAAGCCACTGGTGTGTAATCGTTTCACTTCCTCGATTCCTCGGCCTCGTCCGGTCCAAGTGGGCAATCGTGAGGAGTATGAGGTGAGCAATATCCTGGACTCACGCCTGGTCCGCGGCCGGGTGCAGTTTTTGGTCCATTGGCGTGGTTATGGTCCAGAGGAGCGTTCCTGGGTTCCCTCCGCAGATGTCCATGCTCCTGTCTTGCTCCGAGCCTTCCACGCACGCTTCCCTCAGAAACCGTTCCTTACTCCGCGGAGGAGGGGCCCTTGAGGGGGAGGTACTGTCATGGTCTTACCTCCTTGCTGTTCCCTTCGTTTGACATGTGCTGGCGGCCATCTTGGTTTCTGGGTTTTCTTGTAGCCTCCCACCCTGCGGCTCCTCCTTCCCACTGGGAGGAGCTGGATGCCTAGCTCATATATATAGGAGGTCTGTGGCTTCAGTTCCTTGCTTGGTCCTCCTGTGTTCACATGCTTCCAAGACTGCTGCTGCTTCTGGTTCCTGATCCTGGCCTCGTCTGACTACCCCGTTGGTTCCTGATTCCGGCTTCGTCTGACTACCCCGTTGGTTCCTGATTCCGGCTTCGTCTGACTACCCCGTTGGTTCCTGTTCCTGGCTTCGTCTGACTACCCTTCTGGTTCCTGACCTCTGTCTCCGCAAGACCCTGCTTCGGTTTAGCCATCCGTTCGGACTTTGCTACGGCTTGCTCTTCAATAAAACCTTCTTATTTTCCACTTATCTCTTGTTGTACGTCTGGTTCATGGTTCCATGCCAGGAACACTGAGCACCTAAGTGGTCTTTGTCACTGTCACAAGCTATGTCGTGGTCTACAGAGTCTATGAAAGAACAAGGTAGTTGAGTACTATGGGCAATTCCTTTATGAGGAAGTTGTTTTTACATGGTTGGAAGATAGAGGGATGTCCATTATCTAATGTGCTTGTAAGCATGCTATTAGGGAAGTTGGTTTGTATGCTTCCTAAGCAGACTTCTCCTACTATGACCCATCCTAGGTCATGCCTTTGGGCATAAGGAGCATGATGTGGGCCATTAATCTGCTCTCTAGATTTATGAACTTGTAAGATATCTTCCCCAGGGAGTAGGATTATCTGAGCGTTAGATCGAATTTGGTAAGAGATGGGCTACACGCTGTAATGGGGGTTATGTATGGCTACCTCTGGTGTAGGGATCTCGTGTCTATTATCAGGGATTTGGTTACATTCAGTAATAGTTTGGTAAGAAAGACACTTTTACCATCTATGGACTCAATAAGGTAACCAGTAGCTCTCCTCCCCGCTGTTTCTACAGTACCTGCACAGGTCTTTAGAGAGTAAGGAGTGTTGGGCCCTTTGATGTTGAAAATGTCAAGAAAGTAGATTTGGCTAGGGACGCATTACTTTGGTCATCTAGGATGGCGTAAACATTGATGGCTTTGTCTCTGCAGCCCTTTGGGTATACTTTTGTTAGGCAGATTTTTTAGCAGGGACCTGCTGCCTATGAGACCTTTACAGACTTCAGTGCATTGTGAAGTAACTGCTGGAGGGTTAGCTTCAGAGGTACTTTCCTCCCCGCCATACTCTCTGGCACTGTTACTCTGTGATGAGGTCCATGGGGAAGCCCAGGATGTAGGGCCGTGTTGTGATCTGAGTTGTTGCATTCTGTGCATTTTACACTAACCTGACAGTCTTTGGCAATATGTGATGTAGATGAGCAGCACTTGTAGCAAATGCGGTTCTCTTTGAGGAAGGCTTTGCGATCTCCTATGGACGTTTCTCTAAAGGCTCTGCATTCAGAAGAGGGTGTGGCTTCTTGTGTAGAGGGCACTGCTTACCAGGATCTTTGACTGTTTCGCGGCTGGGGGAGCTGTAATGCCTGTAAGAATCTGCAGGTGAAATGTTAGTTTTGTGCACTGCCACTGATCCTTTGTGTGGTCTGTGGTCATAGGGAGTGGCACAAGACTGTGATAGATCAAAGCTAGGGTCATTACGAATATTAGCTTCTAGCCTTACAAAGTCACAAACACACTGAAGGGAGGGAATGGCACATTGTAGGTATGTTTGTACCTTGACCGTGGGAGACCCATTTCTCCTGTAGGTTGTGAGGAAGCTTTAATACAATAGGCTTGACACCTCTGGCAGTGTCGAGGAAAGCAAGCCCCGGTAAATTCCCTTCGGCTTTGGCAACCTGTAATTCCATCAGTAGATCACTTAAATCCCTAAGTTTCTGGAACCCTTTGCTAGATATTTTAGGGAATTCGTCAATTCTTTTAAAGGGTTTCTACCACTTAGGTGTCACATATTTGGCTGTCAGACACTAGCGATCCGCTAGTGTCTGCTCTGGCCAACCATCCTAATATAATTGCTTTTGGGGCGGTGGTTTGGCTAAAAAACAACTTTTATTAATATGCTAATGAGCCTCTAGGTGCTAGGGGCGTCATTAGCACCTAGAGGCTCCGTCTACCTTTAGAAACTGCCGCCCCCAGCGCGTCCCTCCAGCCCGCCCATCTCCTCCTGAATGCGATCCTCGTATGTATTCTGCGCATGCGCAGTAAATGTCTGACAGCTTCCCTGCTCAGACATCTCCACTGCGCTGTTCCTCGGAGCACTATGGCGTCATCGCGCAGGCGCAGTGGAGATGTCTGAGCAAGGAAGCGGTCAGACATTCACTGCGCATGCGCAGAATACATGAGGATCGCATTCAGGAGGAGATGGGCGGGCTGGAGAGACGCGCTCCGGCGGCGGCAGTTTCTGAAGGTAGACGGAGCCTCTAGGGCTAATGACGCCCCCATAGCACCTAGAGGCTCATTAGTATTAATAAAAGTAGTTTTTTTAGCCAAACCACCGCCCCAAAAGCAATATATTAGGATGGTTGGCCAGAGCAGACACTAGGGATCGCTAGTGTCTGACAGCCAAATATGTGACACCTAAGTGGTAGAAACCCTTTAAACAATGCATCCTCTATGACCTCTGCAGAACATAACATTCATAAAGTCTATCCCAGATCATTTTTAGGCCAATCTCTGGATAGTTTATATTAATATCCCTGATTCTCTGGCATGTTCTACAGAGTCTTTTCCAAGCCGATCTACAAGGAAGTCTATCTCCTCACTGTATCAGACCCAAGTCTTTTGTAATGTTATAAAAGGAGGCCCGCCATGCTCTATAGTTTTCAGGGCGATCACTGAACTTCGCCAGTCCCTTTGTAACTAGCTCACGTTTAGTAAAGAACCTGGCAAAGTCTATTGTGCTCTGGTTACTACTAAGGTTGGTTGGAGGTGGAAGGTCACAGTGAGAGTGTGGTGTGCGATCATACCTGTATGGAGTCTCTGACTTAGGCCAGCCCATGTCATACCGTCTTGTGGGATAAGGTGGCTCTGCAGGCTGGACTGGAAGCTGGCTTCCTTGGTGTGCAGGGAAGTTAGCTGGAGTTTTGTCACGTGGCTCTGGGCTCTCTTGTTTGTAGGACTGGGTTCTGAGCGTTACTCTTTCTTTTGGACGGTACGATTGCTCTGTGGCATAGGTGACATCTTCAGTTCCAGGGAATGGATCGGCATTGCTGTTTGGTCTGGAGTGTTGACGGACGTACTCTGAAGTGCATTGTACAGGATCTTGCTGGCCGAGTTCTGGACTAAGCACACTGCGGTGACTTCCGGTTTTCGGGTATTCCATTGCTTCCAAGAACTCTGCTTCAGCTATGGCGGCTGCCGTTTCTTTCTCTACGGCGAGTTTCTCTAGCTTTGCATCTAAGAGGACCTATTGCTTTGCTTTCTCAGCCCTTTCTTCTTTCATCTTAATTTTTGTTTGGCAAAGGCTGCTTTGACCTTCGCGGCTGCATTGCTAACGGAAGATGATTTGGTGGAACCATCCTTCCCTGATCTTGTCTTGTAGCTTGATACTGTGCTACGCGACATGGTGTTGGTGAAGACACTTAACTGCGTGGAGACTACTGTGCTGTGGAATGCCAGTCGCTGTGCTTAGAGAGCGGTCACAGTATGCAATCAAATGTGTCTACATTGCTTGAAGCGGCTATCCCCTTGCAGCACTGGACTGTATAGAAGTCGCTGTGGTGTCCGTTTGCAGATATTGCGTGGACCGTAACAGACTTCTGTGTAGTCAGGTGTGCTTCTCTCGTAGAAGTCGTCGTTTACTGTCCTGTTCTCACAAACATGTACCCCCGGGGTCTATATGCAGTTCAACAGGCAGATATCACCATTCTACTAGTTAATAAGATGAGACTTCTTTCTGTAATCTGTGGCTTTATTAACCAGCAGTAGATAAGGTAAACTATAGGAAAATGAACATACAAGAACTGAGTATACAGCACAGTGTACACAAAACCAATACAAAAACATAAATAAATCCCTTACCGACGATGCTTTAGTAAGAGACACGCAATGTGCAGCTGCTCTTCCATGAGGTGAGGAGGAAAAGGAAGCAGGAGCTTGTCTCTTTCCCAGAAAGCACTGTGAGCAGGAAGTCAGGTGACCTAATGAATATGCATAACTTAAAAAGGCAGAAGATGCACTTACAGCTAAAGGTCACTAGATGGTGCTGAAGACCACACATGAGCACTCACATTAGCAAACTATGCAGAGAAGACAGTACAGGGGGGTGGTCCCCTTCCTTTAGTTGTAGTCTCTAAAGGGAAGCAGCTCATAGAGCACCTTGACTCCTTACAGTTTAAGAGACAGAGTAACATGAGGGGGTCAACAGCCAAAGGCACCCCACAAAAAAAAGGTACCAGAACAGTTAGCTAGTCCAGCTATCAGACTGAAGCCTGAGTTTACCCCAAAACCTGCTGGAACCAAGAGAAAACCGAATATTTTCTGGATGCAAGTTTATTCAATTAAAGCTGTTGAAATTTCACTAAGTCTGGACTTGACTTATTCTCCACTTCCTACGACTCTCCCCTTTATTTCTCCTGAGCCTAACCCCGAAGATTGACGGTATCCAGGCATGAGCACAGTGACGCACACAAAACTAATAAGGCCTCATCACTAGCATTCCTTACTGTCACTGCTGCTGCCACCCTCCCCACTCTGTCATGGGGCCAATGCTTGAATCTTGAGGGACTGCACAGTTAAGTCTACAGGGATAAATTAGACCCCATTTTGGTGACTTGGATGCGGACACATTTCAATAGGGCCTCAAAAGATCCGGACAGCTCTCTGTGTGCTGTCCGCATCCATTGCTCCGTTCTGTGTCCCCGCTAAAAAAATATAACATGTCCTATTCTTGTCCGCGCTTTGTGGACAAGAAAAGGCATTTATATTGAAGGTTGTCCGTGCCGTTCCGCAAATTTCGGAACGCACACGGACGCTATCCGTGTTTTCCAGATCCGCGACTTGCGGACCACAAAACACACCACGGTCGTGTGCATGCGGCCTCACAGTGACCTATAATACTGATGCACATTACATCTAGAGCTAGCAGAGGGGATTAAAAAGAATGTTTGTTTTTTTTTTTATGGGTGATTGTCTTATGTAGGGGCTCATTTTTTGCTGCATGAGTTGACAACTTGATTGGTACTATTTTGCAGTACATACAACTTTTTGATCGCTTGGTATTACACTTTTTGATGTAAGGTGACTTCACTTTTGGGGGTCTGATCCCCTCTGCAATGCATTACAGTACATGTGTATTGTAATACATTGCCTTTTAGTGTATTACGCTGTGTAATACACTAACAGTTGCCTAAGAGACCCAGCCTGGATCTCCTAGGCTTCCATAGAAGGCAGGTCCAGATGCCTCTGCAGCGTCGGGACCTGATGGGATCCCTCACTGACTGCAAACACAATCTATGCCACAGTCAGCACTTTAAAAGCCAATGTCGGTGGATACAGCAGGGGCCCGGCTGTTAGTGACTGTAGAAATACGCCAAATTGCGGGAAGTCACTTCTCACTATGACGTATTACATCATATGAAGGGAAAGGGTTAAAAGCCATTGCACTGCAGGGGTGCGCACGGATCTTTACTGAAGGCTGCTGTATGCTTTTTTTTTGTTTAACAGAAGGGATTAGATATGAATCTTGGTGCACTACACAGTGATGTAGATGGCGATAAATTACACCTGTAGTAGTGACGGTACAGTACCTACAGGACGGATTAACTATGAATGTGGGGGTGTAATGATGTGGGGCAATTCTGTTATGTTGTGAACTGCATAAATACTGCAACATTTCCCTTTGGTGAAGAGATGGCAGGAAAGCATAAGCCAGTCTAATGCCTTATTCACACGTCAGTGCTTTGGTCAGTGATTTCCATCTGTGATTGTGAGTACTGTTGAGCGCGAATATTTGAATAGCGAGTATTAATCGCAAATATCGCAACTTCGATAATTTGCGAATATTACGAATATACTGCTGGCGGCACCTGACCTCTGACAGGGTGCTGTGATCCACACAATTAACCCCTCACGCACCTTTCATTGTGATGGCAGTAGGGGCCCAGTATGTATGTGCCTGTTAGTATACTCTAACTTCAAGCATCCCCGTCACCATGGGAACGCCTCTGTGTTAGAATATACCATCCGATTTGAGTTTTCAAGCTCTAACTCAGATTCATCTTTTTTCAACATCTAAAGTCATGATTCCTCCTGTCTTGCTTGTGGGCCAATGACTCATTGACCACAAGCATTTTAAGCAGGGAGGAATCATTTGTTTAGATGTAAAAAATGACGAATATTCGAAAAACAAATATATAGCAGTATATTCTGTAGTGCTATATACTCGTGCGATTTTTTATTTTTTATTACCGATTTTTCGCAAAAAACGAATATCTTGAATAGGAATATTCGCGAATATAAGACGAATATTCTACCATATATTCTCGAAATATCGCGAATTCGAATATTGCCCCTGCCGCTCATCACTAATTGTGAGCCAAAACCAGGCGTGAAGCCTTCACACAGATCAGGTATAGGGTCAGATCTGCACCTGTTCTGTGTTCAGAGCCGCACATAGTTTGAGCTCAAATTCACTGATGGAAATCACTGACCAAAACACTGACGTGTGAATAAGGCCTAAGTCTGTATTGGAGCTTCCTGTTAGAGAAATACAATGAACTTATTTAGGTTGCAAAGTTTGGAAATAGCTAATTTCTGGGCCGTCTTGGACTCTTACAAGTTTATTATCAAACTGAAAATGCAGGTTTGGCACTGCACTGAGTAAATGGCTTGTTGCATCGTGTACTCCCTTTGTGAGGGGAGGAGGTTCCTGTGAGGATCGGGAAGTGTCCAGACGGAGTCTCTGGATGGTGGTGCTGATGAACAGTGAGGGAGCAGCTTGGCTGATTCTACAAATGAACGGACTGTCTCACGGAGAATGGCGACATCACAAAGTGGAGGTTTGCCGCGACGACCTCAGGAGTGTAGTGTCTTAAGGGTCCAGTTCTGGAGGGGTCCAGGAAATAAGGAAATGCCTCAAGAATCTGCTCAATGAGCTACAAATGCTGCTTGGCCACATCACATTGCACCACACGGTTGAAGTGGCACGTGGGCATACAGATAAAACATCAAGTAGTGTTTCATTGTGATGGACGGGCTGCAGGCTAAAGCGTAGCCAGAAGAGACTCAAACGCTGACACCTTCTTATCCTAGGAAAGTCTTGGCTGCTCATCGGGTGTCACACTACTGGAGCTGGAGCAAGGATAAGAGCAGCAATTAAAGGGACAGACATCAATTACTGGTTGATTACAAATAGCAAAGCCTTATTTAAAGGGACAGATGTCATTTACCTGTGGATTACAAATAGTATAGCACAATACTTAGGGTGCCCCAAAAGGAGGAACTCGTCCAGGAGGAACATACAAGTGCAACTACGCTGATTAAGGACTTTGGGGAAAAAGTCTAATTGACTGTTATACTGTTAGGCCGTGTTACATAACTGATGGTTCATTCTCTGTTACCAATCTGCTTTATATTTTCCCAGGTCCTAGTTCACTACCTCGTCTAGTAAACTTAAAGGGAATCTGTCATGTGGATATTTGATTATAACCTAACTAATTATATACAATCATTAACTACTAAAAAGTGCCTTAGATGTATTCACTTACTGGTGTGACGATGGTTATCTCATAATATACACACAAAGATGCCGCATGCTAATGAGCTGATTCGAGTCCGGCGTGATGTCATTGAGTCCAGCGTATATTTAATTCAGAGCTATAGCCACTCCCCTGCAAACCTGCTGCTGATTCATATGGAAAAAAACTGTCAATCAGCAGCAGGTGGGCGGGGAGAGTCAGGAGCTCATGAATATTCAGGACTCATCATTAGGAGCTGGAGCTTTTCAATACAAGATGTTGGCAGATTGACTGGGTCAATTAAAGAAAGTGACCCAGCATTTTGCTAAGAGAATCAGTCACTTATTTATGTTGCCCATAGTTAGGACACCATAAAACTGGTGACAGGTTCCCTTTAAGTGCTGGGAAACAATCTTAATCTTTCATTATGGTTTTCCAATTTGTTCAAAAAAAATGTTGGCTGTCCGTGGTTTTGGGATAAGTTGTCCAGAAAAATGAAAATTCTAGTTGGCAACCCAGTGACCTGGCTATACCTGATTTATCGCGATTCGTGGCAAATTAATTTGTAACAAAACAAATTTCTTATAGAAGTTCAGCGAATCGACCGAATCGACTTTTTAAAAACTTCGCTCATCAATAATTGTTAGTATAAAGTTGTTGAGGTTTAGAGGGGTGCCATGTGCCTCCATGTCCCATTGGTGTCATCTATGTTGAGGAAAAACTGTACTATCTTAATGTCTAGGGTGGATCTTGTATACTCACTGTTCACTCAATGGTTTCTCTGCTGAAGCAGCACAATCTTCTCAGGAATCTAAGAAAAGAAGAAAAGTGATAGGTTGTCAGGAGAAGACTCTTGTGGTGTAAGTGGTGGTTGGCGGTCAGAGACTAGACAGGCTGGGGGATGGACATGGGCCCCGCTTCTGGAGCCCCTTATTGAAATACAGGACCCGGGATGATTGATCATCAAGCAAGACACCAGGGATAGTAAAGCAGTCAATGGGTGCACTGAAATGTGTAAGTGCCATGGAAGACATGCAGAGAAGTCCTCTAGAATGACCGCTACTATCTGCATGTCAGCTACATCTATGAGATGGAAGTCACCATCAGTCCTGCTCTATTAGCTCCATATGTCCTAATAGGGAAGAGCAAACTAAGTGTGTGCAAAATTCATAAAAACCTGCACTTACCTTAGCCCCCAGCTCTCCCCTCTGCTGCTAATGGAGGAAATAGAAAAATATAAATATATAAGATATTATAGTAACATTAAGAGAATAACAAGGGAGAACTACAGGGGCCATGTCCTGCAAGTACTCACAGGCCTCTTGGACGGTTCCTCCTAAAGCACTTGGGGACCCAGGATCTTCTTCTTGGTCTACAAAAAAATCCAAAAAGGGCAAATGAAAGGTGTGATGAGCGGAGGATGGAGGATCAGTCTATACGATATGATCAGCTCATTATCTCTGGACTCTGCTCTTACCTTTCCTCCCCCTCTTCTTCCATTTCTTCTTCTCTGTTGGACATAAAACTAATTTAAAGTTAAATTTATAATATATGGGGATGATCATTATGAAGAGCTCTAGGTCAAGATGGAAGGAATTATTAAGAGTAGTCATTCGGGGGTCAAGTCATGGAGAAGGCTTTTAGGACACCAAGGGTTGTGGTCTGGCTGTAACCTCAGCCTTACTCCTGTTATAACCTTACATGGTCTCCATGGTATAAAATGTGGGACATCGGCTGATGGTTCTTATCCTAAAGGACAAAAGACAGATCTGGTTAACTGGACACTCTCAGTACATGTGCCCCATATACCCATCATGCCAGCCCTAGAATGTGCTGCAGGACTGGTGCCCACTAATGGAACTTCTATCTGGAGTTACCAGCAATAATTATATCTCTATAATGTATTATAAGCAGAAGATTTACACTCAGAAAGTGTAAAAGTCAGATAATAAATCCGCTTCATGGTGAGTACGTCAGGTCTGGGGTAAATAGGGGCAGAATTCTGGGGCATTTAGTAAATCTCCCCCATGGTTATTAGCTACAGAATCTATTCCTTCCTAATTCCCCATATATAGGAGGATTGTTATCAGTTCACACATCAGGACTACTCCCCCATCATCCTACAAGGAAGACTCCTATATTCTAACAGTAGAGAAGAAAGTTGGTTATGGTGAAGTATAGTTACCGTATTGTGGGCTGGGACGTGTACACTCTGTACCACCACCTGATGGAGAAAGAAGAGGACAGATATGACTTCTACATGTTCTAGAAATTTTTATGCCCAGAAATGATAGACTCGGCCTCGTTATTGAGCAGCAGCACCATATTCTACAGCAGCCAATCAGATCTTGGCATTTACCCCTCTTTTATGACCCCCTTGGCCTTGAGTTATTTGTCTATTGGGATAATGTAGGTTCCAAGAGGATGAACACCATATATTGGGGCGATCAGACTATGTGGCAGATTTATCACGTTTGGAGTTTCATATATCTATTTTCCACAATAGATTTTTTTGCACAAAAAAGCAAACTTCCTTAATAGTCCTCGCCTCCTGAGAGATGTGTTCTCAGTGCAGAATCAATGCCTGCTTTGAGCTGACACTAGAAATAATAAATATGTCAGATATTAGGTGGCCACGCCCCTCATGGATAACCCTGCCCATTTGTCCCTCAATGTCGTCAACAATGGTTTTGAATTTAAAATATTTCACAGTGATGTACATACCTACATCACAAAGTTCTCCGAACTCTTTCTCTGCCTCCTTGATAAGCTCCTCTGCAATGCGTTTCTCCTTATCCTGATGTTTCTCCTCCTTCAGATGTTCTAATTTGTTCTCCTTATCCTCATTTGCCCCATGATGTTTCACCTCCTTTTTTGTCTCCCCCACTACCTCCTCCAGATGTCCCTTCTCCTTAGCTTCCTCCTCCAGATGTTCTTTTTCCTTATTTTCCTCTTCACCCATCTCCAAATTCTCCTCCTCCTCCAAATGTTTATCTTCCTTTTTCTCCTCCTGACCAGATGTTCATCCTTCTTATTCTCTTCATCCTCCTTCTCCTTAGTCTCCTCCTCCTGATGTTATCCTCTTTATTCTCCTCTGTCAGATGTTCCTCTTCCTCCTTTTTCTCTTTCTCCTCCTCCATCCTGTAAAGAGTAAAAAAAATACAGGTTAGAAAAAGTAACTGATGTAATTTACCAAAACTCACCCACAACCTCTATCAAAATGTCACTGTGTCTAGTTGTCTAATCTATTCTCAATGTTTACGATTCTCATACTGTAGCTAAAACTATCAGTCCTCCCTCACTGGTGATCACACCAACCCCTACCAGCCCCTGAGGACTTCTACATGCCCATAACACTCAGTGCCCAATCATTGTACCCATCCTGCACCAGCCCTTCACCATCTGTACCCACATACAGGGCGCTCACAGGTATCAACACTGGATCTTGCACTTATGGGTTTATATTCCCTCCTGTCTATGATCAGATATAGGATAACATGTATTATGTATTTACCTGAATTTCTCTATGTCGCTCGCTATATCGCCAAATCTTAAAAAGGGAGAGAAGAAAAAAACACAAGATAAGAAGAGAGCAGCAGAGACCTTACATGGAGGAGGCCTATAGGAAGAGGGGAGAAATGAGAGAAAAGAAAGGAGTCTAAGACAGAGTGTACTTACCTCCAGTACTAGCTGCAACCCTCAAGAGAGTGTCAGCTCTGTGTCTCCCTATATTATGTGTGTGATGTCATAATAACCGGGCGGGACTAAGAACCAGATCATTCTGTGACATCATAAGCAGCAGCACATTAGGAGCCACTAACTATAGCATGAAAGATGATCTGTCACATCTGTGTGTTTAGTAATTACTTGTATTCTCTGTAAAATACAATTATAGAGCCTATCTCCATAGAACTCTGCATTGTGCTATACCTCTTTTATTCCCTTATCACTGTCAGCACTGATTGGATAGTATGTCATATAGGCAAGGATAATGGTAACACCCAGTTGGTGTTTCTTGGAGGAATAACTGAGGAATTCTACAATGCTGGGTTCTAAGATTGAGCCAAATTGTATTTTATGGAGCATACAAACATTTACTAAATCAGACGTGTCAGGAGAGCTGACCGATCATTTGTAAAATACTCTATAAAATGGAAGTAAGAGAGGAAGTGAGGAAGAGAAATAAGGAAGGATGGATGGACGGGTGAACTCAAATTATTAATAAAGATGAAGGTTTCTATAGAATGTGAATGAAGGAGGAGATGGGACAGAGAAGCTCAGATGGCCTGACATTACAGGAGGAGACCTATAGGAAGAGGATGAGGAAGGACAGAAGGAAATGAAGACACAACAGGGGAAGACAGAGTGTACTTACCTCTCCACCACTAACTGTAACCCTCAAGGGAGTGTCAGCTCTGCAGCACCTTATATAATGTGTGTGATGTCATAATAACTGGGCGGGGCTGAAAAATCATAAATTCCGTGACATCATAGGCATCAGCAGCTGTGGTTTAACCCCTTAATACCACACATATGTAATGCACTAGAACTCTGTATGTATGTTATTTCTCTATGTAAATTTCGCCCAGTATTTTGGGGGCAGACGGCGCTTTCTTTCTGTGGTTTATATCTATAGGGGACATTTTTGTTTATTGTTTTATAGTCATGGAAAAGCTGAAAATGTCTAGAAATTGTTCTCATATTATTGTCTTGATCCTGGAAACAAGGACACGTAACCATAGTTAAGAGGTCGGCACCTGCACCAGCAAAGTTCTTATTAAGACTGGTATCAAATGGGCCCCAAACCCTTATTCTGGGGGTTCCCTGGTGTAAAGCCTCCACATTGTATAAAGTACAGGATATAAATGGATCATTTTGCAGCCGCTGTGAAACATTGTAACACGCGCTGTAACATTGACGCTGTTCACATTCTGCGGCTTTTCTTGTGTACGGGGACACCTGATATATTCCGGGGATAACCTGCAGGCAGGGGCGGACTGGCCATAGACCCTACAGGGAAATTTCTTGGTGGGCCGATGCCCAGGGGGCCGCCCGAGCCCTTCTCACAGCTGCTGGCCAGGTACAGTACATAATGATCTAATGCTAGGAGTACAAGGTCCTTATGCACCCGGCCAGCCGCCATGTGCCCTCCTGAATTCCACTGTATCGCCATCCTCAGTATGGTAATGGGGCAGTATTTTATCCTGCACTGTGGTATTTTGCAACATGGGTCCCCTCTTAGTTTTTTTTTCCAGGGCCACTTCCCATTCCCAGTCCACCCCTGTGTGGGGAATAAACCATAGGGAGGTATCCTGACCAGTATTAACCTCCTGGAGCAGGGTCATTATGGCGGAGGCTTCATGAGATGAGAATATGTAAATGAAATGACCTAAAACACTCCAGACCTCGCTAGTGCTCATCTAGGGGGATTGTGGATCATTGTTGGGCTGGGGTGGTCAATGTGGGGATGGGAGGCAACTGTAAGACTGCAGGAGGGCAGCGACTAAAACAAGTGAATTAAGTGTCCCCCCGAGACCCCATCACTTCCATAAAACCATCTGAGACCCTGTAACTACAACTCCCAGCATATCCTGAATAGAGTTGAGCGGACACCTGGATGTTCGGGTTCGAGAAGTTCGGCCGAACTTCCCGTAAATGTTCGGGTTCGGGATCCGAACCCGATCCGAACTTCGTACCGAACCCGAACCCCATTGAAGTCAATGGGGACCCGAACTTTTCGGCACTAAAAAGGATGTAAAACAGCCCAGGAAAGGGCTAGAGGGCTGCAAAAGGCAGCAACATGTAGGTAAATCCCCTGCAAACAATGTGGATAGGAAAATGAATTAAAATAAAAAGAAAATAAAAAAATTAACCAATATCAATTGGAGAGAGGTCCCATAGCAGAGAATCTGGCTTCACGTCACCCACCACTGGAACAGTCCATTCTCAGATATTTAGGCCCCGGCACCCAGGCAGAGGAGAGAGGTCCCGTAACAGAGAATCTGGCTTCATGTCAGCAGAGAATCAGTCTGCATGTCATAGCAGAGAATCAGGCTTCACGTCAGCCACCACTGCAACAGTCCATTGTCATATATTAGGCCCAGCACCCAAGCAGAGGAGAGAGGTCCCGTAACAGAGAATCTGGCTTCATGTCAGAGAATCAGTCTGCATGTCATAGCAGAGAATCAGGCTTCACGTCAGCCACTGCGACAGTCCATTGGCATATATTTAGACACAGCACCCAGGCAGAGGAGAGAGGTCCCGTAACAGAGAATCTGGATTTATGTCAGCAGAGAATCAGTCTGCATGTCATAGCAGAGAATGAGGCTTCACGTCAGCCACCACTGCAACAGTCCATTGGCATATACACTCACCTAAAGAATTATTAGGAACACCGGTTCTATTTCTCATTAATGCGATTATCTAGTCAACCAATCACATGGCAGTTGCTTCAATGCATGTAGGGTTGTGGAACTGGTCAAGACAATCTCCTGAACTCCAAACTAAATGTCAGAATGGGAAAGAAAGGTGATTTAAGCAATTTTGGGCATGGCATGATTGTTGGTGCCAGACGGGCCGGTCTGAGTATTTCACAATCGCTCAGTTACTGGGATTTTCACGCACAACCATTTCTAGGGTTTACAAAGAATGGTGTGAAAAGGGAAAAACATCCAGTATGCAGCAGTCCTGTGGGGCGAAAATGCCTTGTTGATGCTAGAGATCAGAGGAGAATGGGCCGGCTTCAAGCTGTTAGAAGAGCAACGTTGACTGAAATAACCACTCGTTACAACCGAGGTATGCAGCAAAGCATTTGTGAAGCCACAACACGCACAACCTTGAGGCGGATGGGCTACAACAGCAGAAGACCCCACCGGGTACCACTCATCTCCACTACAAATAGGAAAAAGAGGCTACAATTTGCGCAAGCTCACCAAAATTGGACTGTTGAAGACTAGAAAATGTTGCTGGTCTGATGAGTCTCGATTTCTGTTGAGACATTCAAATGGTAGAGTCCGAATTTAGCGTAAACAGAATGAGAAATGTATCCATCATGCCTTGTTACCACTGTGTAGGCTGGTGGTGGTGGTGTAATAGTGTGGGGATGTTTTCTGGGCACATTAGGCCCTTAGTGCCAATTGGCCATCTTTTAAATGCCAAGGGCTACCTGAGCATTGTTTCTGACCATGTCCATCCCTTCATTACCACCATGTACCCATCCTCTGATAGCTACTTCCAGCAAAATAATGCACCATGTCACAAAGCTCGAATCATTTCAAATTGGTTTCGTGAACATGACAATGAGTTCACTGTACTAAAATGGCCCCCACAGTCACCAGATCTCAACCCAATAGAGCATCTTTGGGATGTGGTGGAACGGGAGCTTCGTGCCCTGGATGCGCATCCCTCAATTCCATCAACTGCAAGATGCTATCCTATCAATATGGCCAACATTTCTAAAGAATGCTATCAGCACCTTGTTGAATCAATGCCACGTAGAATTAAGGCAGTTCTGAAGGCAAAAGGGGGTCCAACACCGTATTAGTATGGTGTTCCTAATAATTCTTTAGTGTGTATTTAGGCCCAGCACCCAGGCAGAGGAGAGGAGGAGAGGTCCGTAACAGAGGATCTGGCTTCATGTCAGCAGAGAATCAGTCTGCATGTCATAGCAGAGAATCAAACTTCACGTCAGCCACCACTGTAACAGTCCATTGTCATATATTTAGACCCAGCACCCAGGCAGAAGAGAGAGGTCCCGTAACAGAGATTCTGTCTTCATGCAGAGGAATCAGTCTGCATGTCATAGCAGAGAATCAGGCTTCACGTCCCACCAGTGCAACAGTCCATGTATATATTTAGGCCCCGCACCCAGGCAGAGGAGAGAGGTCCCGTAACAGAGAATCTGGCTTCATGTCAGCAGAGAATCAGTCTGCATGTCATAGCAGAGAATCAGCTTCACGTCAGCCACCACTGTAACAGTCCATTGTCATATATTTAGGCCAGCACCCAGGCAGAGGAGAGAGGTCCCGTAACAAGAATCTGGCTTCATGTCAGCAGAGAATCAGTCTGCATGTCATAGCAGAGAATCAGGCTTCACGTCACCAAATTGGACAGTCCATTGGCATATATTTAGGCCCAGCACCAGGCAGAGGAGAGAGGTTCCGTAACAGAGAATCTGGCTTCATGTCAGCAGAGAATCAGTCTGCATGTCATAGCAGAGAATCAGGCTTCACGTCACCCAACATTGGAACAGTCCATTGGCATATATTTAGGCCCAGGCACCCAGGCAGAGGAGAGAGGTCCCGTAACAGACAATCTGGCTTCATGTCAGCAGAGAATTAGTCTGCATGTCATAGCAGAGAATCAGGCTTCACGTCAACCACCAGTGCAACAGTCCATTGTCATATATTTAGGCCCAGCACCCAGGCAGGGAGAGAGGTCCCGTAACAGAGGATTGGCTTCATGTCAGCAGAGAATCAGTCTGCATGTCATAGCAGAGAATCAGGCTTCACGTCAGCCCCACTGTAACAGTCCATTGTCATATATTTAGGCCCAGCACCCAGGCAGAGGAGAGAGGTCCGTAAACAGAGATCTGGCTTCATGTCAGCAGAGAATCAGTCTGCATGTCATAGCAGAGAATCAGGCTTCAGTCACCCAACATTGGAACAGTCATTGGCATATATTTAGGCCCAGCACCCGGCAGAGGAGAGCGGTTCCGTAACAGAGAATCTGGCTTCATGTCAGCAGAGAATCAGTCTGCATGTCATAGCAGAGAATCAGGCTTCACGTCACCCAACATTGGAACAGTCCATTGGCATATATTTAGGCCCAGGCACCCAGGCAGAGGAGAGAGGTTCCGTAACAGAGAATCTGGCTTCATGTCAGCAGAGAATCAGTCTGCATGTCATAGCAGAGAATCAGGCTTCACGTCACCCAATTGGAAC